>NW_010332357.1:0-45118 GCF_000700745.2 Antrostomus carolinensis
AATTATATATATTATAATATAATTATATACACAACTATGTATATAGTATAATTCACTGATACAGCTTCTCATATTCCTTAGACACTATTATCAAATTCAAATTGTAGCTACCATTTAAAACCTTGATTTTATAGTCAGGTCACAATGGGTAAAATCTTGTGTAGAAGATGCAAGGCTTTAGTGATCAGAGAAAAACCTATATGGGTGTATATGTAGAAAATAGACTCCAGTTCTCTATAGGAATAGTAAAACTCTCAAGACAAGGATAAGGGGAGGTGCTGAAGTTCTGACTTGCATAAATAAGAGAAAGCACAAACAGAAAAAGACCGAGAGATAGATAAATAAAAAAGTAAATAAATACAATCAACATCAGCCAGGATAAAAAGAAATTAAATACTAAGAAATCTGAATATCCCACACAAATCAATACAGGAAAAGCTTTGGATTGGGTTTCCAGAAAACAGGATTCAATAAACTGACAGTTGTCACCCCAGTAACAGACAAGACAGCTATTTCCTGTCTGGTGCTGTCCATTATGGAAATAAATTTACTAGATTACTAAATCAGTGCTGCTAAATAACTAATTCTAGTGGAGATCTTTTTTCCCCTATTTATTATTTACATTAAAATAATGCCCAGAGGCTGTAAACAGGACTGGAACCTAGAAACAAGTTTAGACAGCTCTTTGCATGGTGTTGTCTAAGCTTGCTTAATAGGTATGTATACATAAAGTGAACACATGCACACACTTACACACAAATACAAATAATCCTTGCTTAGTAGGCACACAAACATATAGACTTTATTTACATACTCAAAACCATTCTTTTACACTATCAGGATCATATATATGTGTGTGTGTATATATATATGTATATATATATATACACACACACACACTCATACATATAGTATATAATGCAATGACTTCTTGGTCCATAAGTGGACTTTTTATAAAAAGCAGCCTAGCACATAATCATCTGAGATCTGCTATTTTTGTAAGCAAAGTCCATAGTACTAACAGAAATAGATGGCATGCACATTTTGGTATTGTTAATTATTTTTCTCCCCCTTCTCCTCTATAAATTTGTTACATACAAAGAAAAAAAAACAAGTTATACTTATTTGTTATCTGATTTGAATTTTGAACTTGGGATAAAGTAGACATCTTTTTTTGCTACTTTTTCACCTCTGTGGAACTGTAGCAAATAATTGAGAATGTCTATGGTAATAATCCTTTAAGTAGGATTTTTTTCCTTATACTTCATGTTAAAAGACATGAAGACATGGTTTCACAGCAGCTCTGTTAACTAGGCAAGAATGCTCTTCATCTATGCCTGGAAATACCAAGTATTATGTTATGCCTTGGCTGTCAAATCCATAGATATTCTTAGCACAGGCACACAACTTGGTATGTAGATCACTTTGAACCTTGTGACAGTTTAAGTTTTATATCTGTGTCTGCAATCTGAATGGGTCAGAAGGCAGAAAAGTAAATCTATAATACATCTTAGTTCCGTGTTGAGACCTCTGTTAATTAGGTCTTCCTCAGTCACCATCTCTTTAATTGGCATTTTTCTAATATCAGGAAGAGATGCCTAATGTTTAGGTGTCTGATGCTGCATCAAAAGGCCACTGATAGCAGCACAGCCCTGTTCCAGTAGGACAGTGTGTGTTGTCAATAGAATTATTTCTCGTTTTAAAAACAAAGACTAAGCAAGGAAAAACTTACAGCATCAGAATTGAAAAAAAAAAAAATGAACAGAAAAGAAAGGCAGAAAAATTGTTACAGGCTGTTTCTAAAAAGATAAATGTTCCCTAGCTAAGTGGACACACCACCATCAGAACAGGAAGACAGAAGAATGACAGAGGACTGTTCCACTGGAAAAACTCAGATACCAAATGACCCTGAAACATGTCAATGAAAGCAAAGAAAGGTACAGCACAGAAGCATTTTCCTCTATCGATCTGTAATTTTCACATGTATTTGACAGGTAAAGTGCACATATTTAAGAAGTTCCTCTGTGCAGACTATGAGGCTAGGATTATAATAGTCTTATGGTACATGTGGCTTTCTTAACTAGACTGCCTCAAGGGAGCAGATCTGGAGACAGAATGCATAAATACAGGAGATACCAAGGAGATTCAAAGCTAAATGTAATGTCGTGTATGACATACCAGAAATGTATTCAAGAGGCCAGCTTTAGTAGACAGGGCCTGGAAGCTTTTTATTTCAATGGAGTTGAGGAGGACATGAATGTATAGTGTTGTGTAGTACCTGGCTGTCAGCTGAAGAAAATGATTCGGGTAACACGCCAACTTTTGTTCTTACATAGGTTCCTGAACAGAATATTACCAGATATTACAAATACCTGCACATATTTTTTTCTGTTTTGAGATGTATTCTGTAGGGCTTTCAGAGATGCAATACACCTCAGGCCTCAATGAGCTTTCTGTAGGGTTTTTGTTTTGGGGTTTCTTGGTTGTACATGGACTAGGAAAATAAATGTAAACTACCTTAAGATCTGTTTCATTCTTTCTAAGTTTTTTCCTAGTCTTGTAATATTTGCCTCATGCTCCTTTTTCATCCTGAAAAACCATACCTACTGGGACAACTTACTTGCTAATATTCTCAATCATTATTTAAAAAAAGCCCTACAGAATTCAAAACAATATGCTTCAACTAGGTATTAATGCATTTATTTATGCATTCCTTCATTCCTTTCAAGCAAAATCTGATTTGGCCCTACATCTGTATGCCTCTTAAAGATAAACAGGGCATTATTAAAAAAAAAACCAACAACAAAACACACAGCTTGGTGAATGTGACAACAGTTCTTATTTACACACAAATTAAGGTTGTATTTGAGCTATACAGTTTTAAGAGTTTTCTAACATTATGAGTTAAATTGATGCTGTTAATTGTTTAGGTGAGATGAGAAACATACAGGTTTTTGATTCTGTTTTATGCTGAATGACATTAAGTTACTCTCTTTGATTGCTGTACTTTTGTTATTCAAGATAAACATTTTTAGATATTTATACACTAAATGTGTTATAAATAAGTTTATCTACATTTTTATTCATCAACAAAGTGCTAGTGATTAGAAGCTCATAATGCAGCCAATAGAACTGTTTGTCTGAAAATCTACACATCTGTTTAATATATCCAGTTATCTAGAACTGGATATATTTAAACTAAAGGGTTGTTTAATAGCATCTCAGGTTTTCATTTATTTTACATTGAAGGAACTCTGTCCCACCTCAAAGATGTCTGGTAAAGAAAAAAAAAAAATAGATTCCTTTCTTAAAAAACCCAACCTTTGGCTGAACAAATAATTTTCAGTTTAGGAGCAGGTGACAGTAAGATATCTCCCAAGGGCAGAGTATTTAGACTTACATGGAACTAAACAACTCTGTTATGATGAAAGCCGGACATTCCTCAGTGCTGGGATCTAATGAAAACATAAATGTTTTACTAAGTTTTGAAACTGACAATTTAACAGTTTTACAAGAACCATTTAACATTTATCATCACTTTCTGCAAGTTACATTTAGACAAGGGAAACAGTTACATAAAGCAAACAATTCTTGCATATAGTATAAAAATGCACAAACTTCTTAAGATGAATGTACATTTAAGAATGATGCCTCTTTGCAGTGAACTGTCTTCAATAATGGGTTCCCATAAACAGGAAATGGTATTATAAAAGAGGAACATATTATCATCATCTCTGATGACAGAAACTACATTCTTTTTCTCTGTCTACGCTCAGTACAAAATCCATCAGGTTGAGCACTTGCACGGACCAAATAACAGGAAATTGTAAGGTCAGAACAGAGCAGTGAAAATTACTGTAACACAACTGTTACCAAACTTCTGTGCCACTGGAGAACAGTAGGAAAAAGTTGAAGAGCCAGGAGATAGATGATGTAACCTGGGAAAGTGGGGTTTTAAGCTTGGAGGAAGAGGGTTTGAAGAACCTGCAGGTTACTAATGAGGAAAGAGGAAAGAAGGGAAAAGAGTCTGGAGATAGGGTTGAAAATAAATCAGATGAATCTGCAAGCATGGGAGGAATATTGCAGTTGAAAAAGTGTGTTGAAGGAAAGGAAAGCACAGCCGAAAAACCACATAAGAGAATGAAGAGCCGTTAGAGGCTGTAAGAAAGGAGACATTGGAATGTTGGGATGAAAAATGTGAAAACAGCAAGTCTTGCAAAATAAGGATAAGGTGCTTCCTTGAATTAGGTAGCTAAAGCTGAATATGAGGCATATCCATACAAGTGCTGAGATATTAGTAACTGGAATCTTGTAACATTAGTCATTTAGATAATTTTTATTAATGACACTGTCTTTGACAGGAGTGGTTGGCAGAAAACAAGCTCTAGGTGCTCTAGAAGAAAAATTTGGGGAGATACCAGAGTTCAAGATTTCTGAGATGTCAAGAATGTAGTAATGAGGAAAGGGACAATACAAATTGATATTCTTATTTGTCCTACAATGCCTAGAAGAGGAAGCTTCTGTACTTTAGAACTATGTCTTACCAATCTTACAGGTACTAAATGACATGAAAATTAGTTAAAACAAATAGAAACAGTTTTAGGAACACATGCTGATTTTAAAATATGCCTTTAACTGCCTATACAAACCATTGCTATAAGAGAAATTGCACATCTGTTTTGCAAAACACCATTTCCAGAAGTGAAGCTTGGTCTCATTGAAACATATAAATATTTGTGTTTAGATGATTAATTAATTTACTTGTTCCTTAGATTCTGCTTCTATAAGAAAAACAAATCTGCACAGAGGTTTATCACTATACCATTTCATTAGCACACAGAAAGCTGAAACTGTTGGAAATGCGCAACTGTGCCTTATGCAACAAAAGCCTATTTATGAATTATGACTTTACACACAATATGCCTTGGGGATTGTTCCTGTTCTAATCAAACACTTTTGCAAATCTGTTGGCCAAGAACCGATAGAGTATTTACCTGCGATAGCTAGATAAAAGAATGATACTATCAGGTAAAATATATTTTCATATACACTTTGGATATTTTATTCACTCAGTAGCCAGCTTCCAAAAGTTCCACAAAAAAATTAAATCACATAGCTTAAATACTTGTCCGCAAATAACAGTGGTTAAATAAGTCTGCAACATCTGGTTTCCTTTTCTGTTTGCTATTTGAGCACTTTTTCTGAGTATAATTAATCCTTCTAAAATGGGAATAAAGCAAGTTATTGTCTCCCGGAAACTAATGAAGTATGTTACAACTACAGACAAAGGGACTGTACTTCACTCAGCACAGCAGATTTAAGATGCCCACAAAGAGAAAAAGAGTTTATGTTCATATGAAAATGATACTTGGAACTCAGAGGTCTAGATTCACTTAACAAATGTAGTAAAAGGAAGTACTTAGAGTAAACCTATAGCTGAAGTGGAAAATTTCAGAAGGACAGTTTGCAGAGATGGGAAATAAAATCACAGGGAGACATGACAGGACACTTTCCTTCTGTCTTTATTTTCCATGTTGAGGGTTCTGTGCCAACACAGACTGAATTTGTGGGCTGGTACAGATAATCAAAGTGGGGAAAAAATGCAGTGTATGAATGGTGCTTCTATGGGAGCTGTGGTAATACACACAAGCATTTGCATTTTCATTACAGTGTTGATCTAAGACCAAAGATAGGTTTTGTTCTCCCTGTATCTGTCAGTGTGCGCAAGAGAACAAAGCCACACTCTTAAGAAATCGTCTTTGAATTTAGGATTCACTACTGTAACACTTTAACCAGCAGAACTTGAAAGCTCCAGATTAAGCTGTTTAAAATATTCTACACCA
Source organism: Antrostomus carolinensis (assembly GCF_000700745.2). NCBI lineage: Eukaryota > Metazoa > Chordata > Aves > Caprimulgiformes > Caprimulgidae > Antrostomus > Antrostomus carolinensis. Next base: position 5,844 of record NW_010332357.1, read on the forward strand.
AAAACCTCTTTATTATGTCTAATTACAGAGGGCAAACTTAATATATCCTAGTCTTTCTTTTATAAATCAAAAAAGGTTTAGCATTAAAAAGTCAATAATAACCACTGAATCTTGTTAAAAATACTGTTCTACCCTCCTGTTCTCCACAAGAATAGAGATGAAACCATTTTGTATTCTCTCACAACTTCTTTTTCTAATTGACAGAAAGACAAAAGTAAAATAAGAAGCAATAATAAACTTAGCTAAAGCGGTCTGGTCCAGTTCAGGCACCTGGTCTACACATAAAAATAAATTATAATAAAGGGTGGATTTTTGTCTCCCCTTTAAAATTAATTCTGCAACCTCATCAAAGTCAACAAAGGAGGTTCATATTGGTCAGTTAATTACATCTCTGTAATGTATAATAAAGTATTATCTACTTTCTTTTTCTGTTATGAGGTTTGGTCTGATCTTGCTTTGTAAACACAAAGGGCTGTATTTGTAACTGCCTTTGTTTATAGAAGACACCTTTCATAATCAAAGCTTATTTTATGTTTCAACAATATACTACCCACAAAAGGATCCAGACTTTACTGAAGGGACTGGTGTAACCCATTAGCTACCTACACAAGCTACAGTTTGAACCACAGACTCCAAAACATAAAGAGCTTGTCTTTTCTCAAGAAAGCCTCAGCAGAACTATGCCTCAGAATGTAACCTTCAGTATCCCTCAGCATTTCAGGTTGTACAATATATAAGGAAGGAGAGTGAGGAATGTACATAGGAGAGTCACACAGTTATAACATTGTAAAGAGCAAATGCCCACTTTTCATTGTATTCAGTTTAATAAGACTTTATTTTTACAACTGTCTTAATTACATCTTAAGAATAGGATCTAGACCTGCTGCATACCCAGACATGTATTGAACTTTACTTGCATAGATGAAATAAAAACCATGAATTTGCATTACTAGTTTTGATTTGCAATAAAACCAAAATTCATTAAGTACTCTAGGTATGCTACATTACACTATTTCCAAAAATCAGTCTGCTAAAATAAATCTTCCTGGAGAAAATGTCAGTTGTGTACTTTTCAATATGCTTCATATGTCTGCATTTTTCTGCATCAATTTGTTATGGAACTATCTTTCAGATTATCCTTGCTTTTATTTTGTTTGGTGTTTGTTTTTAAGCAGAGTAATAAATGTATTTCCATTTCATACTATTCCCAGTTACGAATCAAATGACGGTACTTCCAAGAAAGAAAATTACCAGCGAATCTGTTCTGCATTTGTAGGCAGGAGTAAGGCACTTTGAATGGAGAAGAATTAAATTAGCCCCAGATATAGGGGCTGAACACTAGTCATGTGTTTTTGAAGTGAGTATCTGCAAATCCTTTCCTATAGATCCTTTATAGTCTGAACTTCATACATATAAATATAACAATATATGTATAATCTGGTAAAAAGTTTGCTGCCCTACAGTAAGCACAAGTCTATCCAATTTTTAGTCAAACCACTTTTTTTTTTTTTTTCCCCTCTTCCAAAGGGACTGCTGGTCATTCAATAAAATATTTTTACCTTCCCCCACACCCACCAGTTTAGGATGAAAGCATATTCCATGTTTAAGATTCTGTATTTACTTAGTTTAAATATTTATGGGTGAGATGTATATACAATATTGAATAAAACAGAAACCAGATTCATTCCTTAATGAGTGAGAAAGAATAGACTTCACATGGGGTAAAAAGTAGTGTTAGAAATTGTCACTACTTCTTTAAACTGAGCAACAAGAGGAAATGTTAAGTCTTCTCAACTACTATACAGAATAACAAAACCAAAATAAAGTGTTATTAGTTTTTCTTCTATATTATCAGATTTTTATGACAAAGGTTAGAATGTTAAAAAATGTGTTTAAATTTATTCAGCTGTTCTCATAGTTTCATGTTTCACTGGGCTGCTACACTGCGTTGTGTTCCCATATGACTGGATTAAAGCTATCTAGCAGGCTGGTGAAGTTATTAGTCCAGCATCTGAATACTTGTTCAGAACCTTCTTCCTCAAGTACTGACAAGCTGCAAAAGTCATATTGAATTTTTTTTTTTTTTTTTTTTTTTTTTTTTTAACAGGACATGGATGGTATTTGTCAGGTCAACACTTCTAAATATTGGTCTTTCTCCAAAGTCACTGATAAACTAAAAATGGTGTTAAACCCATTTGTAGGGGGACTGGACAGCTCAAAGAGAGGTAACGGGATACAGAGACTTTAACCTTTAGGTCATCAATTTAAATTCAGCTTAAGTTGATCACGACCAACATTCCCACATGATGAATGTTTGTTAGCCTGTGTAAAGAAATAGACACAATGAATATTGGTGGACACATTACCAAGGTAACTGATCCCTTTTGGTAATCTCAGAAGAATACTTACACATTGACAGGGCACAAAACAATCCTGATTCCTGTAGCTTCATGGAATCCACCATCAACTGCATATTCCAAAACAATGTCCCAACCACAATCAAATTACTTATAATAGGTTTTGGTTTATTTTTTTTTTTCCCCAGTAGGTGCACATTTCAACTAGAAGCATAGTGATGACCACCGAGTTCACCTTGTCATAAAAAAGGATAAGGTGCAAAAACAGAGATAGAAAACTATACTGAAAAATGCCATTAAATTAATGGCTGTTATATCCCAAGTACTACTGCTAGGCAGATTTGGTTGAACTGCTAAAAGCATGAATATAGGAAAAACAGAGAAAAACCTGAGACAGCTGACAGGAATAACCAGAGGCATGGAAAGACAGGTCTATATGGAGTCTAAGATTGAGATTTAGTTTAGAGTCCAGATTAATAAAAGTTCCCTGGTATGAATATATAAAATAATGATTATTACAGGCATTTCTTCAGAGCCTGGGGGTTATGAATAAAGCTAGGCACAAAGATTCTTTCCTAGCCTATAAGAATTCTGGAGATTTCAGGAAGGCCTTGTTAGTATTAGGACAAATCCTTTCAAAATTTCTACAAAAGAAGAGATACCCAACCTATTACAGACAATAGTCCAGTGCTAATGACAGTTGCCTTGGATGCATTAGATATTCAACTGGGCTTAAGTCTCTATTCAGCTGGATTCAAAAAGGAAATTGAACCAAAGTCACATGTCTTAAAGGATAATGCCCTAACTATTAGGCTCTGTGTATTGTAATGCAGATTTCTCTCAAGGTTTATTGTTGAGCAGTTTCATTTTCAATAAATTAGTTATTTGCTATTTGAAATGAAAGCTTCCTAAAGGAAGTTCCTTTAAACTAACTTTGACATGAGAGAGGTTTCAAGTGTGATAAAGCAACAATTTCGATCAAAAAGTCTGTTAACTTGAAAAATTCCCTAGCAGCTTCAGTATTTCCAAGAACAAATGCAAATAAGTTTCAGACATTTGTGAACAGTCTCTTTTTTCTTTGAGGCAACACAAAGTGGCCTAGTGAGACCAGGCCATGCAATCTTTTCCTGTTCAAGATATCAATGAATCATAGGATCACAGAATGAATCATAGAATGTATTGGATTGAACGGGGCCTTCGAAGGTCATCTAGTCCATCCCCCATGGAGTGAGCAGGGACATCTTTACTTGAACAGGTTGCTCAGAGCCCCATCAAGCCTGACCTTGAATATCTCCAGGGATGGAGCCTCCACCACCTCTCTGGGCAACCTGTTCCAATGATCTACCACCCTCATATTGGAGAACTTTTTCCTAATATCCAACCTAAATCTACCCTTTTCTAGTTTAAATCCATTATCCCTTGTCCTATTGCTCCCTGCCCTTATGAACAGTTCTTCCCCAGCTTTCTTAAAGGCATCTTTCAGGTACTGGAAGGCTGCTATAAGGTCTCCCTGGAGCCTTCTCTTCTCCTGGCTGAAGGCTGGGAAATCATTGCTACTAAGCATCCATCAACAAACTTCTCATATAAAATAAAAATAACAATCTACACAACAAAATGAAAATTGTTTTCATCTAAAATTGATCATGGGAAAACACAACAGAATTCATATTACTGTTTCTTTGGTAGATGACAATGCAGCTGACAGTTTTTACACCTGGGAGCATAAGGTCTTTAATCTCATATGCTTTAACTAGCATATAAGTCATCTTTACTGTGATTTGTTTTTATCCTTCCTATCTGTAACCTTGAAAATATGCTGTTCTCAAATTAAATACTAATTTTCATGTGATTTTAACTGGTTTTCATTTCTATAGCTTGTCTTACATTTTACTATTACCTGACTCTATCAAGATGCTAAACGATCACAACGTTTAATTATTATAACTGCCTTGTGTAGGGTTTCCCAAAATACACTTATTCAAATCAACTAGAATCATGTAATATAGTTTATCCATAGTTATACAAAAATTATTCATTCTTGAAGACCTCTGCTCACCTCCAAAGTTTACCACTCTATCAAGCCATAGCTTTTAAAAATTTTCCCTTCTGTAGAAATGTTTGTTTTCTCTGTTCTCCTACTCAATTTTACATTTCTGGTTTTCTTTCCATCTTCTCTATCCTTCTCTGTCATTGTGTGGGTTATTACAGTGGTTTTTTTAGTGTTTTATCTCAAATTCATAACACTGGTATCTAAGCACCCATTGATTTTCCCCTTTCACATACTAACAAACACCTACTTCTCTAGAGCAATCAAGTCAACACTGTGCTAAGCAGTTCCCTATGCCAGTAGGTCCCCATGCACACAAAATCATTAATGTGATGTTGACTTACAATCTTTATCAATTTAACTTCTGTTCACTGTGAAAGAAGCGATAGCGTTAATTTGTGCAAATGGCAGTCCTTCTAATGACTTAGATGAGATAGTGAAAGTCCTGTGTGGGGAAACACAAATGCTGTCAAATGAACTGCACATAAATCTACTCAGTCAATAACCAGGATACGGATTGCATCCTTGCATCCTTGTGGTGAGTGCTATCCTACTATATGAAAAGCTCCACTGAAGTGAAAATAGACACTAGTGAGGCAGAAAAAGGTTTGTCTCTAAAACCAGCAGCCTGTCATGAAAGTAAGTTTCTATTCCCACAACCACCACCCCCAATTTACCATATTACAAAACAGCAATAGTTCACAATGTAATACATTTGGATACCAAACTAGGTATATATCTATTGCCAGAAAAGTAATGTGTAATGCATCACATTATTCCTCCAGTGTTTTAAACAGGTAGAAACAATAATAAAAGAACTGCCAAGGAAGTCTATAGATCTAATTTCATACTGTCTATAGCTCTTCAGACTAAAAATAATTCACAGATGTAATTTTCAAAATTTCCATTTCTATTAAAAAGAAAACCAGACTCATCCTAGCTGATCTTAGACACTGACTTACCAGAAAAATTCCACTGAGGCAGATAAATGTATTTGCATGAGTAAGGCCCTGCACTGCAGGATTTAATAAAAACATACATATAAAAATTTTGACAAACATTTGTTTTATAACTGCAATGCAGTTAATTTAGCTGACTATTCCTGAGTTCAGATCTAACACTCACTGCTTTATGGAACTACCTGAAAAGCATTAACACATTGAAAGCATTTTCACTTTTTAGAGCTTCAAAACACACTGTGTTTTTCCATGGTTTGTAACTGTCAATGCACCTTTGAACCACAAATTCTTCCAATAATCTTGTTTAATTATAACACATTCTTTAAACGTTAACTTACCTTTGAAAAACAGGATCATAAAAATCCCTCAGTTCTACATTCAAAGGAGATGTAAAACTAAAATAAACTAATTACAGGCCTAAAAATATCAGAATTCAAAATGGGGTGTGAGTAGAATTTAGGCACCTCCAGCCAAAATGGTGATTCTCAAGGCCTCTATCTCATCCTGGAAATGTCTATTCTCTGAGGACAATACAGTTTTCTATGGTAAGACACACCAGACACAGGAACTGCATCTCTACACATGGCCAGAGTTTAACTACCCAGGACTGAACATCTCACTGCACAGCTTATTTCTAAGCCTGACTGGGATCTAGAAATGAAGCTCATCCTTGCATAGATGATCTGAGGAGTTTGATCCAGCAGGTGTTCTCAAAGCCAGCCTAAGTCAGCCTAATAAACACCAATTATGTGGATTCCCTACAAAATTGTTCACGTGCTATTTCCTTCTAAGATGGCACATGAAAAGCAGCCATTCCTAGCCTAGCAGTGGGATTACCCATCCCAGAAGCAAAATCCCCAAATTCAATTCCTCCTTCAGACTCAAAGCAATGTCTTCTAGCAGAATGTTCTAATCAACAGGCTACAGGCTATATTAAATACTGGGATGAGGATAGGGATCTATTAAAGCTCTTCTGTTGAAACTGTATCATTGTATAGAAAATCAAGATTCATTGGGCCAGAGAAAGAACACAAGAGGGAGCAAGAGTCTGTAGCCTAGTGATTTGGGCACTCAGCTGGGAAAAGAGAGTCCTGAGTTCCTGGCCTTTGCTCCATAGAAGGTTCATGCTGTTTATCTAACAGACTTCCCATAATGTAAGTCCTAGCCTAAATCTGGCTATGTTCTCCTTCTTGATCCAAAATTATAAATAACATTTTGTGTAATCACATTTACGAATTTGAATTTTGCTAACAACAATGTGTCTTTTCTATGCTTTTAATGCTAAATTTTAAAAAGAAAACATCAATAAAACTGAAATGTATCAAAACCCTAAAGATTATTTCATATTAATTTTGCTTTATACGTATATAAAATACAAGAACTTACTTGAGAGCATGTTAAAATAATATTAAAATGCAAACACATTTATTTATCTGTGTCAGTAAAGCTGCTTTGAATTACTAAGTTGGAATCTATTTTCTCATCTCATCTTTCTCAGGATGTGGTAAGATTGTTAAGAAGTTATAACAACAGTAATAGACTTCTTATATCTTAATTCTGCTCAGTTTCAGTTTCTGATTCTCACCTAATAGTATTTTCATTTGCTGTTTCTCATTCCCTAGCACAACAGTGCAATGTCATGCAGGCGACTGTTTAAATCCAAGCAAGTTTACCCTGAAATTCCCACTCCAACAATTTCACGGACATATTTCTGTTTTTGCTAAACATTCTTTTTATAATAGCTTCATTTTGGGCCTAAGCCTACATAACAGGGTCCCTTTAAATAAAATTCCATGCCTTGAAACATATTACAAAAACTGTTATATCAAGGCAAGTTATGCAACAGCTCTCTATGGTTTTAGCATATTTACTCTGTCACGCCATATGTGAGACTGCAGCCTCCACAACAAAACCTTTACACACTGAAGTCATTATCTCTGTGAAGTCTGCAACTGGCATTTAAAACTTATTGATGGCCTGGGTATTGGTGGCTCAGTAGGCAGCACTCTTGCCGGAGGCCCAGAAGGTCAGAGGTTCATATTCTGCTCAAAGAACAAGTTGGACATATTCCAGGATTGTGTGTGGGCTGTGCTAGACTCCTAAAGGGGCAGTCCTTAGGACAGTAAGTGAAACCTTGTCTGTTTCGTGGATATCAAAGTCCTCTTAGAAATGGAAGAGGAAGAGTAAGAAGCAAGTTTAACTTGCCTTAAGCAAGTGAGTGAATATGAACATCCCTGCTGGGGACCTGGATTTAGTTGTGTGTGCTACACATGGATTGGTACAACTACAGTACACTAAACAGTTTTAAACAAGCCATTTTGGTCTTTGTGGTAAGCATGTGTTCAAGAGACAGGTACAGACTGTGCCAGGCATGCTCAGCATTAGCTAACTTCATTAATAGTAGAATGACTTTGGATTCAGTTTCATGCCATGGATCTATGAAAAATGCATGTGTAGTTTCGGTAAGTGAGGAGTCTAAACAAAAAAGATTTAATGCTGGTAAAACTTCAGAGCATACTAGATAACTACTGAAAAAAAATCTTCAGTCAAATATCCAAGTCATTACTAGCAACATATATAGAGAATAATATAAATGAAGATTCAACCTGCTCTGGTGTTAAACTTTGATACTTCAATATCCCAGATGTCTCCCTCCTCCTCCTCCTCTTCTTTATAGACAGGTAAAGATGGATCTCTTGAAGAAACTGGGGATCACACTCTAGGCAAAGGTTGGACAGGTGATCAATGTACAGCATGAGATTTTGCCGTGGCTATGTGCCTCCAACAGTGACTGGATCATCTGGTTTAGAAAAACAATTCAAAGTTGTAATATTTTCTGAAGAACTTATTAAGTGAAAAATTAGCAAAGGGAGAACAAATTATTTTTATAACATGGAACGTATCACAGAACTTCTTCCCATAATTACATAATTCATTTTTAAAATGCATTTATTTTTTATTTAACATTTAGTTCAGTAACTTATAATTCCTTAGAAGTTAGCCTCTAGAGGATTGTATCCCATTTCCACTGGCAGAATGTGCTCAATAATTACCAATGAGATATGAAGTTATTCTTTTAAGTTTAGATTTTTTAATTTCTTTTTTGGGGTGTCTAACATAAGCATACAAAGTGTATGCCTATAAATAGGCTTTGGAGCAAGACACTGTGTATTAGCCAAATGGGACTGAACTCTGTAGTGCACTTCAGGGAGGTATCCAGAGATGTTAATGTTTGTTAATGAACATTCATCTCCCAACACTCCCTCCATTGTCAATAGACTGAAAGAGCATTTTCTAAAGGACCATTCAGAGCATCTAAAGTGAGACTGTTTCTTTTAGCTTTTAGGAACATCATCTTTTATCTACTTATCTTGTACACAGTGCTTTTTTTTTTCTTTACCATCACAGAAAAACAAATAATGCCCTCCTTCCGAGAAATATCCATTAGTAGGATGGACCTTTGGGTTTAAGTTTGGTGAAATCAACCTGTATTTAAGCAACAGTGTTTACACATGCTAAAAGAGATCATTAATTACAAGCATTATGACATCTGTAGGCTATCATACAATTAATGTGTAAGCAATGAGCTTCTTAACGAAAACAAGTTAATGATGGTATTATTTCCAGTTTAGAAACAGAAGAACCCATAGTATAATCCCAGGGCAAATTTGCAAAGAATTATGAGTTCATTTTGTCACTAAAATATGAAAAGAAGCTATTTCAAGGAACGAAGGATGTCCTCTTAACCTGTGACAACAAATTTGTTTGTTTTTTTCTCTTCTCAGTAAGAAAGCAATTCGTTTTTTTTCCAATAAAAATATCCTTGTCCATATATAAACACTCCTGGTAATCATGTAATTACCTTACCCAATCAGATTAAATTGCTGTCAGTTGAGTTCCCACTGTTGATTAACTTTCGTGTACTCTAAACCTAAATGAAGTCTTTGGTAAAGTCACTTAGTCATTTACAAAGGTGTCTCTATAATTCGAGAAAGTGTAACAGCAACATATTATTTGTTATAATCATCAAATATCCAAGGTCATGGATAGATCACAGTGGACTCCTTCTTTAAAATCCAAAGAAATACAGAATTAAACTATGTTGCTTATTTTTGTGTTTCTTGCTATGACTTCTAAATGTAATAGTAACCTTTGACCTCCACACATTAAACACCATAATTATGTAATTAAAACTAATTATGCAATTTAACATACATATTTTTGTCCAACAACAGGCAGGTCAATTACCTCACTCATTGACCTTGGAAGCTTTCACAGTTTAAACAAAACAATGAGGCTTTCAATTAATTTTAAAGTACAAACAGAGAAGGACTAGCAGAACCACAAGTCTTCAAGCTAAAATTGTAGAGATAGATCACTTACAAATCTCTTCATTTTGCATTACATAAAAAAATCCCTTGATATAAACTTCTAAATGTTTTTCTTTCTTATAGGTTTCTATCATTAGAAATGTTAACACATTTGTGAACCAATCATATACACATTACTTGCCAAACGCAAGCAAGAAAGGAAGCCATATACTACTTCTTCCTTTGTCCTACTTCTTTTCTTCGGTACGGTTTCCTATGCTTCCTCCTTTATTTCTTTACCTGTCTCTCTGTTTCACCTTCACTTTCTAAAGTCTTTTTCTTTCCACTTTTTTCTTTGTTATCTTCTCTGTTCCATTGCTAGCTGTAAAACTTGATACCAATTTATATATTACCAAACTGCTGTAGCTGTTCTCTTTTCCAGTTTCCACTTGTATCCCTAACCTCATTCACAGGATGGTGTTTCTCATCAGATCCTGGCTCCTGCTGATGATAATCCAGCAGACCGAGGGAACTCTGGACTGCAGAAAGCTACAGCTAAAATAAACATGGTACATGCTCCAAAAAACATTCTAAATTTTCCAGTGTATGTGGGAAGTGTGGTATAAGAGACACTTTATGAAATTATTGAAATATGTTTCACCTGGACAATGTCTTTATTCTCTTCATACACTCAGGTAAGCTATATATACTACACTGAAAAATTTAAAACTGTACAACAAACACTCATGCAGTATTACATTGTGTCCAAGGAACTAGTTTCTCTTCATAGAGTAAAATTACCATCTAATTCAACCACATTTTTATTTTTCAGTAAAATGAATTCTCTTCACTGAAGAACAATTCTTAAAGCAAGTATAAACCTAGGAGCTCTACGTTAAAAGGATCACATTCTGCTATCTTGTTTTGAAATTGCTATCTTAGTCACAAATAGTTCCACCAAAGCTAATAGGTGAAGTAAAGTGACAGACAATGTATATATAGGATTAATCAAGCTTTAAGTTGTTCTCTCTAAACCTTGTTTTATGTGGCAGTCAGAAAACAGCTACTGGCAAATACATATGCAAATCTTTGCTAACTTCTTGAAAGTAAGGTAAAAATATCTACAGCTCACTCTGTCTTTTGGTGTCATTTCTAACACCATTTTTGGAGTCCTTTTGGTTCTCTGCTTTAATTAGTCCTGACTTGCACAAGCAGCTCACAAAGATATCAGTAAACCTCTGACATAATGGAAACAAGGAGTACTGAACTCTGAATGATGAGTTACAACAGGAAAGAAACTATTTAAGATGGTAGCAGGCCTTATTGCAACATTAAACCTCAAATTGGATTTGATTTATATAAAGTAAACCAATATATATTGAAATAGTGCCCCAAACTTCTGGACAATAGTTTGAAGGAAAGTAATACAGTGCATGTGTAGAAATTCTGTCCAAGGGAATGAAAGAGATTACTCCTTATAACTCTGAATTAACAAAAAGGTTCCTTCTGTTCTGAACGAAACATTAAAATTCTATTTCAGCTCATAGAGCATCCCAAACAGACCAGCAAAAGAATGTGTGAAGGAGTCCAAATATGGTGCTATTAAAACAGAATGGATTAGAGGAATTGGGAGAGAATCCTACAAGTGGCTAAATAGCAGCAGGAGATCAGCTCCACAAACAGCAGGATGCTGTTCTTTCCAGACATGAGTGACATAATACAGGCAAAACAATAAAGATTTTAGCTGATAAATGTATGCATTAGGAAAAGGCCTTGCGGCCTTTCATACTCAACAAACCTTTAGGTAAATTCTGTAGACCTAATTTACACTGAAGAGCACTTTGTCTTACATCAACATGTCATGTTAATTATGTAAAACAGAATCCTTTATAACATAAAGACAATAATTTTTAAGAGCATAAATACAGAAAACACAAGAGCATTTGCTTAATGATTCAGTAAATGGATAAAGCCAAAACCTTCCAAAATTGACACACAGCTTCAATTCTGTTCTAAGCAATTCTACACATATTAGGTTAAACACATGTAAAAAGTATTATCCTTAAACATCTAGGATATCTACAATGAATAAGTAACAAAATCTATGTAATTCTATTGATTATTCATAAATTACATATTATAACAGAAGTATTAGAGAAATTGTAATGTTTAAAGGGAATAGTCATATTTTTAAAGAGACATATTGAGATAAAAAAAATAAGATGCACTGAAAAAAAGGATCCATAGATCATTTTGATTTCTAAATTTAATGGAATTTTATAAAATCACACTTTCATTTTAAACATCTATTCTTCACTCATGCTGTTTTCAAAACACCATTTAAAAGGCTGAGATTCTGCTTACTTTCCATCTTGTGCCATGAGCAACCAGAATAAAATTTATTTAATTGCTTTTTAGCTAGGGAAGTCCAAAACATTTATGTGTAAAACATTAATCTGTCTTCCTTGTCATCCACAAAATATCCTTGTGGACTGATTACTTTAGTAAGCTTGAAATTAATTACAATTCTTAAGTCAAGAACAGATTCCAGCCTGGAGTAGAGGCCACACTACCCCTTGATTCTTCAGCCACTGAGAAATAAGAATTTCTGACTCGTGGGGTAACTGCAGGAAGCCTAGTAGAGAGCTAAAGAACACTGGAGCATACTGCAGGTTCATCCACCACATCTTCCTTTCTCCTATGGTGGCTCCTGGTATAGTCTCCCAGCTTAATAGCATAGATTTTATGCTTCTCCCTTCACAGCATAGATTTTATGCATTGCAAACAGTATCACAGTGTTTAATAGCCTCTGATGGATTCCTCCCACCTCCCCCCCAAAAAAAACCCCCCAAAAAACCCCTTTAAATCTCTTATTGTACCAGTAAAAACTGTGGCACTCACAGCATCATGAAGCAAGAAATTCCATATATGAATTGTAGTATATAGGAAGAAATACCCCATTCTTCCTTCCTCTTTAAAAAAAAAACAAACAAACAAACCAAACCAACTGCCAATTTTATTTGATACTCAGATTAATTGTAATATGGGGGACAGTAATTAGCTTTGAATTCACTTCATCAGAGGTGGTTTTATACTTTGTATAACCCATAGGCATTTGGTTAAACCTTATTATATCTCCAGTTTTCAATTATCTAGCTGTTTTAACTCAGAAATCAGCTTAAGAGACAGTTGTGCCTTTAAGAACATGAGCTACAGTGACTAAGGAGGCAGGACAGAAAAGGCCAACCAAAAGGACAAAGGCATAGAGTTCCCCTGCCATGGCTTGGGCAACCACATAAGAACATAATGATATTTGCAGAAGACATCTGAAGACTGTATTCCCTGAGCCCTTAGCACATAACCAGAAGCTCACCTATCATCTGATCACAAAACAGGCATTTCACATTGCATGATTGAGTGAGAGAATGTGACAGATGATGTCTATATTTTGCTAACTTGATGGACATGGAAATAGATTTATGTTCATTTCTTCTGGAGAAAGACCAGATTACAGAGCAGGTCAAGTTCTTGCTAGCTGGCTCCAGTCTATAGATCTTGTCACAAGCTGGCCATCTGTGATGTTAATGTGTAGGTTTTCTGAAGATCTTTCATAAAACTATATGATCAGGAATTTGAAATGATGTAGAGATAGCCATAGTATTCAGCAGTTCTGGCTCTCATCCCCTGCTCAGCTGAAAATCAGATAGACGATGCGGCTTTTCTATTACCTGCAGCATTGTGCAGTTATTGAAACACATAGTCAACTTGTTCTCGTCACCACAGGGAGTGTGACTTATTTACATGTACGGATGTATTGCACATTTATAGCATGTTTGGTACAGAGCAGAGAAGCTCTGTAAAAGCTGATTAAGACATCATGCTGAACTAAAAATTGGATGCTTTGTGAATATCTGCATTTTGGCCTTTCCCCAAATGTCTTCTCCCCTCAAAGTGAGAGAGGACAGCTGGAGTAGACTAACTTTCTGTACACAAGAGATTTTTTTTTTTCTTTTGAAGGTATTACTTGCATGTTATTACATTTACATAAAGGATCTTTATTCTTTCCCATATATAGTAAATTGCACTCTAGTATGTGAATGTTATATAGCCATTTCCCCCCAAAATACAAAATAGAATTATCCTCACTGTCATTCAAGGTTTTTTCCCCCCCATTACAAAGAATTGATGAAAATCTATTTTTGTTTGGTCTGTTTTATGCTGACAGCAATTAATTCTAAAGTCTACAGCATAAAGACATACAAGTATCACATATGTTTTTAATCTACAAGCAAGTTATCCAATTATTTGAGGTAAACTTTATGATCACATCCATTCTTACCAACTCTGATATGATAGGTTATTTTCTTAATGACTTAACTCACATACACTGCTATGGGGAATATACTCTTGAACATTCCTCATGCTTTACCTCCTGATCTTGAAATAACAATATAATCAATGAGCACATTTTGTTTATACTTATTAGTAAAAAGACACTAAAAGCATGCTGGGAAATAATATTCCATGCCTTAGGACTCAAGCAAGTTCTCTTTATAAATAGAGCTTGTGTAAATCGCAAAGTTGACAAATTTCATGGATTAGTCATGGTGAAAATATCAGATTTCATGGTTTAAAACAGATTAGTAGGAAAATCATATTAGAATCCCAATTATCCAAATTCTGCATGTTGTTGAAGAATAAAATTAAAAATAGTGATAGTTCTGGATCCATTCACTTATTTACACTTGCACTGAGTCACACAGAGTGCATAAACATTCCTCATCAACCAAGTGCCTCGTAAAACCTCTGAAATCTATATTTAGCTACATAGGGAAGACATACTAGAACCAGAACATAATGAATTATAGAAACTATAGCACATTAAAGCTATTTCAATGCATTTTTCTATCAAATTATTATAACATGAAAATATTTTGTCACTAAAGGAAGAAACAGACTTTGAATGAAAGCTATTATTTTCACAATTACTTATATTAATGCATTTAATTAAAAACCAGGGAAAGCATCTCCTAAAGAAGTTCCACTTTAACAGAATAACTTCATATTCTGGTAAAAATATAAAATTCCTAACAGTGAAAAACAACATTTGGAGTTAAGAGAAACTCTCAGTTTTCATGTAAAACTTCATGGCTTTTAAGTCTTTCATGATGATGTAATTTAAAGTGAGGCCTTATTTAGAAGAGAGGTTACATATAACCATGTGATTCAAAGAGACCTGTTGACTATATAACTATTTGGCTTGATGCCTACATCTCTTCTACTTAGTTGTATAGACCACTTGTCATCTTTGCATATGAAGACAGCCAATTTGTCAGACATTTGCTTTAATTCTTTGTCTTCTTTACAATATCCTTCATATACATCCTGGTCATCAATATCATATATCTGACTGGAGGATGGAAATTCATTTGTGTCTCCATCTTATTTCCTTTGCATGCAATCCTCCTGGGTCTTATAGGATGTACTTAATAAGAACCACATTATTCTGCTAAAGGAAGTCCTTGAGCAGACTTTGAGAAGCAGTTCAGCAAATTAGTTTCAGAACGTTGAAGGTCAGGTTGGCAATAAAAAGCTGCAGTTATCTGCAGTATTTTCTGCAGTTCAGAAAGTAAGAAAAAGAGGTCTAACTTTCAAGAAAGGATTTGTTTGATGTTTTTCCTTTAGAAAGCTGGACTAATTTATCCACAAACAATGTGTTGGACATTAGTTTTAACAAATTTAAATTAGCTTTTAGTTAACTTCACGTTTTTAATATACGAGCAATCACATTTGTCTTCCAAGTGTATTTAAATACTTTTGTTTCCACAAACTCAGAACTCCATTTCCAACAAGTTCTATACCATTTAAATCTTTAAATTTAAAAGTGTGTTTCAGTTTGAACATAAATAGCCCTTTAGATGTTTGGAAATGCCAGGTTTATAGCTGTCCTTGCAACCTTAATTCTGCCCCCTGGTGTCTATGAATTATGGTTATTTCTAACTAATGATCACACATTATTTTTCACTCTAGGATCTCAGTGTCATTCTGTTCACAGGCTAAATGTTCCTTACAGAGTGAAGTTGCCTTTCAACACTACCAACGTTTTTAAAATGCTGCCTTTGCTAAGCATCTCCCTGGAACTATTTTACTATTTACTTCCTGGGTTTCTCTGTGCTGCTCATCACTGTATCTGGATGCCTCTAGAACACTAACAAACTGCTTTCTGCATCTTACTTGTGAAATGAAAACAGCATTATTATCTGTGTGGGAAAAGATGGTGTACAGACACCGAGTGCAGTTTCAAAAGTCTTTGTAGCAGATGTCTTGGTCATTTGCTCTAATGCATTAGGCTTAGTTGTGTAAAGGTCTCTGGTTTTTATAGTCCTTTTCATTTTTTAAACAGTTGTATAGACTTTAACATGTTATATTTGACACATCTCTGTAAAATAAAATTGTGCATTTTATTTTCCTCATTTTATAAAATGTTACTTTTGCCTAGGCAGTCTGTTAGACAGAACTGTTAGACATGTCCTAAACCTCAGAACCACTCCTGATGCTTCAGCACTGTTTTTGCTCCTGGTGACAAGATACTTTTATTACCATAATGCTGGTGTTTCCAGAATTTGTTAGCACGTAAGAAATCTGTAGCAAGAGAATGGATGGGGTAAGTTGATCAATAACATTATTGTTTGTCTCTCTCACAGTCACTGTCCCATTCCATATGCAGCTCAAGAAGTATAATAGCAAGCATGGAACAGCAGTGAGGTGCTACAGAAAAGGTAGTAAATGGCTGTATAACTGAAAAGCAATGCAACATGTACCGAAAGGGGGAAACCAAAATAAAAATGATATGAGCTACTTTAAATCTGTCACTTCCTAACTTCCAGACTTTTGATTTACATCATAATGTCCATTTAATGAAGCTATTTTGTTGACTTGCAACATAAATTTGCTGTATTAAAAGACAAAATTTACAGATAACTTTAATGATGGCTCACCAGTATCAGAAGCAAAGTTCATGCTCAATGGTGACAGCTGAAGTACAGATATTCATCATTTAAAATACACCTGTGGTTATTGGTGATCACTTCCAATTATAGTGTTGTGCACTGAAAGAAAAAGCTGCTAGTTTATATGCCTGAGCAAATGAAAGCATTTTGGTTTGCTGTGTTTATTGTTAAAACACACTGGAGCATCAATACATCGCTTATTCTCTGAACAAAATCTGAGTGCCTTCTCTAGAGCAGCCATGCAAACAAAAAAGTAGTGAAAATAGGGCTTTTGATTCTTTATACCTACTAGCTTATTCTCCCTATCTTGAAGTAGATCTGATCCAAAAACCATCTGGACTTATAAGGAGCCATTTTGTTGATTTCACAGTTAGGTGACATACAACTTGGAGGCATTTGAGCAACGTATGTGGTCAGGTTAAAAATATCTGATCTACTCTTTGTTTTTACCATTTGATTTTCAATCACACAGACCTCAATGGATCTCTCATCTGTTCTAACATCAGTAAATCAGAATCAGCTACAAAATATAATTAAACAAATTTCTTTGTAGAAGCAATGAATGCATCACTAAGACTCAATAATAGTCTCAGTCAAGTCTATCAAAAACCTCCCATTTCATTTGGCAAGAGCAGATTAAAAGTGAAATATTATGAAAACAGTATTTCTCTCTCTCCACTAGTGCGCCTATGTGTTTTGTGTCTGTATTTCATTCTCCTCAGTGATGAAAGATGATTAAAATCAGGTTTTGGTTCTTAACATTTTGGGGTGTAAGAACTACAAAAGACATGTTTGATGTTCTGTTGATACTGAAATGAGAAAAAAAAAACATAATACTTTCTTTGTAATTGTAAAAAAAAAAAGAAAAAAAAAGGAATACAAATTATGGACTAAATTTGGTCAAAACTTTCACGTGGTAATCTCTCCTCCACCTTCTCATATACTGAAAGAAATAAGTAATCCATGTTTCTAAAGTGTTTTAATGACCTCAGATGTAAATTACAGAAATGCAAAGCAAGTATAATTGTTGTTACTATGATGAAAAAGTCTAGTTCTACTCACTATGTTCATTGCCTTAAGTAACACAGTGGGTAGCCTGTTATTACTAAAGGAATAAACTTTTTCATCAAACACTCTTTATAAAAATATTTCCCTGGAAATGTAACACAGCATGTAGCAAGACTACTACAATTTTCCATCAACTATGAGTACATGCAGCATAGGTACTGTATTTAGATAATTTTACTTGAGCTTTTTTGGCAATAGTTCCTCTCAAGGAAACCTACATTAACCTGAAATTTAGAGTCTGTTGTCCCCAGGCCAGCTTCATTGGAATTTTTAATATGGCACTGTCTATTCAACAGTTGTGTGTAAAATGCCAATAAACTGGCCAGAAAAGAGCTGAAGGGCTAATTGCCTTTTAACTCCACTGTGATGATAAAGTCGCGTAGAAAGAAAGGAAAAACTCCCACTGCTTTAACAAGTTTATCTGACTGCCACTTTAACATTCTCTGTCTGCATGTACTTTAGTGCATTCACCAATAAAAGGATAAAAGCATTCAAAATCCTATGCCCTCAATAACTAAGAAAGTCCAGATTCAAAACGTCTGCTCTGCTGGAATCAGCCCATTAGGTCAGCTAGCTTTTTGCATGGTACTTGATTTCAACTATACAGTATATACCAAGAAAATTTTTCCTTTTGATGCAAAAGATTATAAATGCTTAGGAAACTGGAGTGAGAGAAGAAAAGGAAGGATATAATTCTGAAATAATAATAAAAAGCAGAAACTGCTTCTCAAAGATGAAGGTGAAACAGTGCCAATCAAGTCAGTGCTGAAATTCCCATTGACTTCAACAGGGCAAGGATTTAATCTCAAAATATAATACAATACAGGAAAATATAGCATTTAATTTTTAATGCTGGATAAATATATAATTTCAATTTTCAGTTATTCTCTGTTCCCTCAACCACATTTTATATTCATCTCTTCTATACTTCCCTCTTCAAAAATCCATTTTTATAAATAAAATTTTTTTCATCTGATTGTGAATTGGGATTTTCTAGCCACCTCTGCTTTTCTGCACTTTTTGCAGTGTTATTTCTTATTAATCCATAATTAAAAGTAGGCATCAAATAATATCAGTTTTGGAATTTAACATTTATAGACAGAAGGCATTATTTTCCTTTGCCAGTTGAGTGATAACCATTCTAGTCCTGCTTGATTACACAAAATGAGGTGGTTATTAAAAGACATTTCACAGAATGATTGAGAGGAAGAATCTAGTGGTCACTTAATTTTTTGCTAGACCTCTATTTTCACTTTGACCGAGAAGGAACACAATCAGCTCTGATACTGACGTGACCTGCTCCACTTAATAAAATAAAAGCAGCAGTAGAGGCATTGTGATTGCCAGCTGCAAACCACTGAGTGTTGTTTTTCTATTAAAAATCTCTCCCATGTTTTTCTTATTGTAACCTGGAAAGAGTACAAAATCTCAAATCCGAAGGAATTTCTATAGAAAAAATACTGTTAACACCAAAAGTTCCTCAAGTACTCACAAAAGCAAATGTTATATCATATTACAGTAGAATTTAAAAGCAGAAGTTCAAACTAAAAATGAAGTGTCCTTCAAAACAGACCTATGTGCATCAGAGCCTATGCATTAATGTACTTATTTCCATAGAGTTCTGCATTTCCCTTCGCCATCACTTCATAATTTGTTCCAGATTTTGTTATTTCTTTCACATTTAAAGGCATATTGTTCCACATTTGGGTGATGAAAGACTGAACTGGATGGAAGTACAGTGAAATGTTAGAGAGATAATGGAAACAAAAATGAAGTTAAATTTTCAATTTATAAGGTAGTAACAAAACTAAAGAATATTTAGTGCTCAGGGAGACCCAGAATGTTCATGTTCACAGTACAAAATAAACAACTTTGCTATCCTTCCAAATTTAAAATGCCAATACCTAAGGGAAGTAATGAATTTATCCATAACAATACACTACTTGTAGGTTGTCACTGCAGTTCAGGGGTATTCTTAAAGCTTAGATCTTTGTTACTAGATTAGAAGGCAGAGTAAACTAAAAGATCAAGCTAATCTAGGATAAACTTCTTTTCCACAGTTCAAAGGCATTGGCCTTTCCACAGGTTCAATTGTAGGTTTCTTTGAAGATGTGCCCTAAAGTTCATTAAAGAAATTTAACTGACTTGAACTGATTTCAACATTAAAAAGATAATGTGAGAGCTTCATTGCCAGAAAGAACCTGACAGACTGACTTTGAAGCTTTTTTAGGTATTGGATTTTTTTTTTTTTCTTCCACCAAATGCCTACCTTATTTAAACAGATCTTTATGTTTAAAACCTTAAGAAAACTTTAACAATTAAATGAAAAAAAATCTTGAAAACACAGAGAAATCCAGTAAAAAACTCATTACTTAATTCTTTCTACAGAATCCAAACTCAACATCACTGATTTCTTCCCCTCATTGACTGTCCTTAATAATATTTCCAGGTGATAGTGCACAGAGTGATCTGTCAGTTATAGCTTATGCAGCATCTAATCTGTGCATAGAGCTTTGCAAAGAAATATAACGGCAAGAACAACTGCAGGCTTTAATAAGGTAAGATTTAGACAGATTTACATAGCCTTGTCTTAATAATAGGTGCTCCATAGTCTGTGTCAACAGTAATTTGAAAAGGAAAACACTGTTTAAGATTTTCTCAACCTCTGCTGAAATCGAGAGACGGATTTGCTGATTATAACACCAGAGTCATACTCAGTCATTAAGATAAACATTTGTTTTTTTACACTAGGCTGAATGCTAATTTCCTTATTCAGAAAAAAATAGTAATTGTTGGTATGACAGTCTTAGGAAGAGGACTTTTATTAATAAACTCGCTGAAGGGGAGGCTCTGCCTAGAGAACTGAACTGCACCTGCTTTCAAGATTAGTTACAAAAAAAGGTTGGAATATATTACAAATATATATATATTTAGTACACGATGCTGCACTGATGACATGGAAAAAACCAACATACAGAAAATTCAAATCAAGAGTAAGCATATCAGCATCAGTTTTCAGAACTAGGCATCCTCTAACTTTCTATCAACACAAGCTGTAGTTCTTGGTGACTACAGAATTCAGACTTCTGCACCAGACTCACAAAATAGTATTACTGAATTTTATTAAATTTCATGTTTACTCTAAATACTAACTTACTGACTAGATCCTGTCAAATAAAACCCCATCATGGAATCTGACAACTATCATTTTGTAAACACTGCTGATGCATGGAACTTGCCTCCTTGGACAATAAGTTCTACATATTTATGTAAATTAAATACTTGCGTTGCCTCAAGATATTACCTACAGGACAAGTCAAATACTCTGGCCATACTCTATTACACCTTTAAGTTATTCTACCTTGGATTTTTATCAGAAACTCCTAAACAGAGAACTGTCATATGTACCAACGTTTATTTGAAACACATAATCTTTGACTCTTTGATGTACCCTTTGTTACTCTCTCCCTTCATAAGAGTACACAGCTGTCTCTTTAAGTCTGTCTATTTTATTTACTCTTATTTTTTGAGTTCAAGATTTTATCTTGTAGATTAAAAAAAAAAAATTACAGAACTACTTGTCAATGTTGACACATTTAGGCCTTGTAATAAAAGCTGTGGGGCTATGCAGCTCACTTGAGGAAACTGTTTTATCAGAATAATGGAATTGATTTCAAAATAATTATTTAAAAAACTACAAGATGACTGATACAGGTATACATACTGAAGAAAAAACACAAAGAAAATCTCTTGCTGTATATTTAACCTCTTGCAGTGATGAAGAAGCAAATATTTTACTGACTAAAAAGATATTGAGCCTATTGTTCTTTCTGTAACCTAGCTTAATGTTAACTGCATAATGTGATTAAAGCCTAGACACATATTGACTTTTTTAAAAAAAATTTACACAATGAATTTGCAGAAGTTAATCTACTATCTTGCACACAATCTACTTGATGTGTATTACACATAGCAAAAAACTTCTGTGCTATAACAACATTATCAGCTTACAAGTTCAAACAAGCAAAATGTTCCAGACAAACAAGTTCCAGAATTAAGATAATCTGTTCAATTTGAATTGTGCACCTTATTAGATATTGGTTATGATATAGTCTTTAATTCTGCATATTATGTTTTTGCCCAGGACTCCCACCTCAATCAGTACACAGAATGCATGTCAAACACTCACCGATGACCAACTAGCCAACATTTTTGATACATCTTATCTTCAAGTTCAGTTAATCAAATGCTATTCAAACACGACAAGCAAAACAAAACTATTAATTTCATTCAGGCTTTTCTAGAGCGTTCTTTATTATGACATTATTTCATTCTTTTACCTGAGTATCAGCATCCACTACTTGGTCAACTTGTAGTTATCCTAATCTCTCTGGACTCTCTTCCATTACTAATATTAGGGATTTTGCTCAGCCAGTTCCAATTTCCCTTCCAACTTCCATATTCAATCATTCTTATTTGCATACTCCAACCTCCACCATGCCCTCCAATCCCCATCTCACAATCCTCTCCTTCACAGGTTAGCAGTCTGAATTTTTCTTCTTGTCTCCTGAACCACTAGCCATTAGTCTCTTCTGTTTGCACAGCTACCTCAGCTCTACCTTACTCCTGCAGCTGATTTACACTTTATTTTCTATTGAGATATGTTCCCAAACTCTTTTCCCTCCCATCTGAAGGTTTTTCATCAGTCTCAGTCCTCTCTGGATGTCACTCTTCCCCCCAAATCAATTTGTTGAGAAAAATCCCAGCTATGGACTGGCAGATGACACAGAAAATACAGGAGAGAGAATCTTTCAGCTTCAGTTCTGAACCTGGCACAACAGAAGCCATCTCAAACTGAAAAAAAAAATAAATGGAAATTTTCCTCAGCCCCAGGAAGATGGAGTCCTACTTGCTAAAACCTAACGATGTCATGCAAAATGTGATTCTTCTAAAAGCCAATAAATTAACCAAATTTAAAAAACATTTACTTGGACAACAGAAAGCACATCCCTGAAATGAAAACTCTCCCAACTGCTAAAACTCAGGACACCACCTTGAAGCAACAGGATCACTAAACCTTTGCAAAGAATTTCCCACTTGTATTGCTTACTAGTTTGGGTTCTTTTAACTTATACCCTCTGTCCTGAAAATAGCTGGGCCTTTTCAGCTGAGCACATGGAACCATTTGTGCAGAGTATAAACTCCTGAGACAGGTATCTCACTTGGCAAGTGTGCGAAGTAATTTTATAAAATTATCAGCTAAAAGTAAGGGTTTCTTTATGGGAAAGGTCAGACAATCTTTTAAAGAAGAAAGGATACTAGGCAAGTCTGTAAACTGGGAATATATAATCCAGATAAAAAACCCCATACTACTGCTTTATTGTAATAACCCATTTAATTTGGGGTTTTTAGGTTGTCATAATGAGAAAGGGAATTCTGAAGAGTTGTAATTATAAAACAAAAAGATGGAGAAAATCTTGGTTGATAATTATTTTATAAAACATTTGGAAAACTCTATAAAACAAACCCCAGTGGAACAAGTTAATAAATCCTATAAAAGTTCTTTGTAAAAACCCTATATTGATACAATTCTTGTGTGTCGATATAATGATATTTACATGTTGATATATTGATATATATTTCACATATTGATATAGATGTTCATATACTGATATAATTTTGGGGTCCTTCTTGCTAAGGACAAAAAAACCCTCAAGCATGATAGGAATAAAAAATTGTTGTATACATAAGTATTCCATAGAAGGAAAAAGGACATATAATACTTTCAAGCTACAGTATTGCCAGAGAGAATATTGCTGTTTAGAGCTGATTAAATATATTTAAAGTTATCTCAATAAATAAATCAAGAATTATTTTTTTGCTTTTAAAATTTTGCTGTTCAATATGAAGCTAGGAGTACAATCAGTCACAAACCAGGTCAACACAAATAGATAAATACAAAATAATTTATGAACAGGTGATTAAATCTCTGTAATTCAGTTTCTCAAAATAGAAATCTAATAGTTCCTACTTACACATTATTGTGTGATGTTTAAATTTATTAACAGTAGTAATTAACGCTACATATTGATTATGATTAAAGATGCATTCAAACACCTCAGAGGAACATAATCCATAAACTACATACATAATACCTAGAAAGAATGGTCTGCTTGAACAACACCCTTTAGCAGTGAAGGTAAAACTGGCTTTTATAGTTTGATATAAAAGGTAATGATTGCATTTCAGCTGACATTGATGGATTGTAGATCACACCTTCAAACTTGGCTGGATGAAATCCAGTTTTCATAGGTGTGATATCACTATCAGTACTGCTACCAGTCAAATAATTGACCAGTGACATCACACTCAAATTGTAAGATTTTATTTGGAGTCTACGGGCTGCCATGTGTTTAATACTACAGTGTACCATGAGGGCCCTTAAAGCATTTCCTTTTCATTTTTTTTTTCTTCTGTTAGCTGGGTTATTAACTGTATTAGCAGTATTTCCTATTCTGCATATAGGAAATACCTGCTCATACCAGTAATACCTTGTCTAACTGTAAAAAAACTAAAAGGAAACTGTCCACTATCCTACACTCCATAAATACATCAAGCTCTTAGGCACATAAAAGTGAGACCCTGTGATCCCTGGTTAATACCAGATAGATCTCTGTTAGAGCATTCTGTCTCCTTCTACACACATCCCACCATTAAATTTGATTCAATTTAATCCTGTCTAAAATCAAAATAATTGTCAACTGCTATTATTTACTTTATTGAATGCAAATGTTTACTATAAGAGGATAAAAAAACAACTATTTAGAAGAAATGACAGCAATCACAACCACTTGAAATATAAGTATTTGTCAGTTTTTAGCATATAATTATGAATTAAAATATAAGATATTTTAAAATCAGATTTATTTGTTGACAAAAAAAATGGTTGTCCCCAATGTTTGCTGAATTCGGCAAGTGTATTGCCTTATTTTTTAGGGCACGGACCATTCGTAAGAATATAAATACATTTTATCTTCCTTGGGCTCTTGGGAATGACTGTTCTTTTGCTAAAATACTGTATATTTTATACTATGGGAATGCTATGAAAATTCAACATCAATAAATGACTGCCTTGCATAAAATCCAAAATTGTTGTTCCCAAGGATGATGATGAGAATAACTTTGTTAGCATATTGTTTCCCTTAACTTTCAGCCTATTAATTTCTGCATCAGAATTCCATTATGGAAAGAGCGCAAGTTTAAGATATTGGCCTCTTTTTTAAGCCTATGAATAGAGTGAAATGACAAAAACCTTGGGGTTTGGGTTGTTTGGTTTTTTTTTCATTTCAAAGGTAAAAAGACCAAACCACATTTTAATCCATTCATTTACACCTTAAAATCAGGTAAGTCCAGGATACATTGTTCCACTGAAATTCTATATTATTTGAAAGCTGTATCTTTATTTCTACAAAGGTTAATAACAAATCTTTTAAAACTTAACAACTTCAAGAATCCCTTAGCTGTAGATGTTAAATTATATTCAGAATTATAAAGAACATGCTCTTTTCCTCTTAGACTAACATGAAAAACTATATGCATCTGAAAACATTTTATTTATTAACTTTTAGTCATCTCATTTCTGGTTTTTTGTACCACAAACAGATGCAGAAATGTATAATATTCAGTGTAGACATGTTTAAAAATGAAAGGCAACAGAGTATAAGCCAGAGTCAAATTCTTTCTCAGCATTAATTCCACCCTTTTTTCCTCCACCATGCATTCTTGCCCCTTCTACAACAGTTCTTGAAGTTTAGCAGCTTGAAATCATATGTCTGTCCGTTAAGCTGCTAGGTATGTGGAAACAAAGTTTTTAGGAGACCCATAAAATCAAACAAGATCAGACTAAATTATCTGCTGCTGATCTGCACTGATACATTACTCCTAGTCACTAAACCCGCCACTTTAGATCCTGAAAAAAATTCAAGGGGCAATGACCCATGATATGCAACTTCATTGAAAGCTAGTTAAGCACATTATCAAACAGAAAATGCATTTTTTACCCCCTTGGTTGTCAACTTGGAAAACAATAAGAGTGATAATTACCTCTTTAGCACTAGTAGAGACCAACTGAAGTATTACAGTGTGATGTACATTAGATATATGTCTTCATCCTTTTTTCGTATTTTGGTTTTGATCATGGGCTTGGACTACTTTATTTATTTTCTTTTTAAGTACAAGATGAAAGGAAAAGCGACAAACACAAATTGATTTACAAAGCAAATGATAAAGTAAGATCTGTGGAACACTTTCAGGCACTAACCTTCTCAATCACTTGCACTCCTGCCATGGCTGGTTAGCTCCCTATATTCTCAGAGCCATAACCAACAGTTATGAGGCAGGCAGAGTAACAAATAGAAACAAAAAATCCTTTCCGCTCTTAAATTCCAGAAGCTTTTCCCACATCAAATACTTCATGGGAGACATCACTAGAGGAGGCAGAAAATTATGCAGGACTCTATAACATGCTCAGTAATGTAAACTATGCTACAACTACACAATATGTAGTTGTAGTGCACACAACAAAGCCACGGAACGCAAGTAAAGCTGTGGATCTCAACTGAGTTCAGTCTCTTGTTTCAACAGTCCTTTCCTGTCTCCACTTTTTTCATTGAGCAGCTGTCCACACTGAGAGGAATTATTCACCACTGTCTATAAATAAAGACAGCTATGATTATAGTATTCCTCTGACATTTCAAAAATTAGTACTCCTGCTAAGGTTTATTAGATAAAGATTGTATTATCTTCTGTTGTGAGCAAACGTTTAGTGTGCCTATAACATACAAACTACAGATCTTAACTATGAATGAGAAAAGCAAAGAAACTATCTTTCAGAGACAAAAGCCTTTACAGCAAAACTAAACATCAACCCTAGCAATTTACACTTCTAGAAATAAAAAAATCTGTACACCTACACACAAAAAGTGAAGTGTAGCAGGTAGTGATGGCCTGGAAGAGATATTCAGATTACTTATTTGCCCCATGCAGTCAAAGCTACTGGTAATTGAAACTTTCTAAGGAAGGTGGGAATTCACCCACTTGAGAGCAAGAGAGTGCAATGGCTCTAAGGGTGAGCATGCAGTTTTCCCAGCTCTCCAAAGCCTGACACAGACCTACAAATTACAAGGCAAAGCTTCCCCTGCCCCTAAAAAGGGTCTGTGCAAGAATGCCCAAGAACTACTATTTTATAGAATTGTTTTCAATAAACCTCTAAGTGCACATTTCCTGATTTGTTACATGTCCTATGATTTACTGAAAGCACAAATTCAAAATCACACTGCTCATAATGTTCAGAATTATTGATTTCTGTTACAGTTGTACCTGTTATCCATTCAAGGACTTAAGTCCCATCATGCTATTCACAATACAAATACCTTTTGTCCAGTATTTTCATAAATTAAAGAAACAAATAAAGGTGAGATGCAGAGGCAGATCCAGCCCTGATTTGAATTACTATTTATTGGCTTTACTTGTCACTTTGGTCAGACAGAAGTTAATAGCCTTTAAGGATACTTATTAGTGATTTAAAGGGTGACATGGTGGCAAGTTTATAGACTTGGACATACCTTCCCCTCACCTGGAGGAAACATGAGAGAAAGTGCAAAGTTACTGGAGGAACAAGTAGACTACACTAGCAGTAAAGGCTGGAATTCCTGAGGCAGGCAAGAAGGGAATGACATTGTGTCCTGGAATATTAGGTCTAAATGGTAGAGAGCCAATTTCTTATTGAAGATGTGAAATCCAAAATGAGACAGGCCTAAGAAATTCTAATTTATTACATACTTTTCTGAGCACCTTGAAGACAAAGTTTACTGACCAGTTTTCATCCTCTAACCTGGGACTCTATGTTTTCTTCTATATTAATAGCAGATGCTCTACAGAAAGCAAGCAGTTATGAAGATAGAAAACAAGGAATGTTCCTTGAGAACAAAACTACAGCAATATTTTGATGCACAGTGAATTCCCAAAGACCTAAAGACTACCATTTAAAAATCTAATTAGGTTAAAAGTGTTGATAAAAGATATTCATAACACATTTTGTACTAACTTTAGCAGAGACTCAGAGTCAAACTGCTATGCTTATAGTACAAAAATAGCAAGAACTACATATAAAATACAATTGTAATACATATCTTCAGGCATTTTAGCATTAGGTTTCCTAAAGGGTTCAAGAGCTTTCTATGAAAATCTGCCACACAAGTTAATAGAAAGTGCTTGGGCAACATATTACCAAAGCTAGTGTTCCTGAAGATTCTCTTACATTTTAGATGGTGGACCTAGGAAAGCTTTAGGACAATCTACAAAACATGCAAAAAATCCAAACGTGCATATTGGTAAAAAGGAGAGATGTTTCAGTGACTGCTGTTTGAGTACACATGCATGATAGAGGAGCAGCAAAACCAGCACAGGACTGACATGGAGAAATTAAAGAACAGCTAGAGAAACTCTTGATACTGTGACCTGGATAGCTGTGTGGACTGACTGCTGCCAAAACCAGGACAGAATATCAAGTAGGTACATTTCTACTTTATTTCTCCCATGATCAGGGGGAAAAAAAAAAAAAAAAAAAAAAAAGGGGGAAAAAAAAAAGCTGTGTATATTGGAGCATAGATTATATAGATCTGTAACAAAGACAGTTCACTATCAATTGTCTCTGTTCCTGGAAAACTGCACCAGACTCCAAACACTGACAAGTTAAAAGTGGTAAGTTTGTCGTTGTGTTGAACAGCTTGGATATTCATAGCATCTCACCTTGGTAAAGAAGGAAGAGCCATTGATATTGGAAAAGATTGGATCACCCATTAAAAGTTCAAGTAATAGAGTTACCTTTGAAGAACAAGAGCAACTGTATGTACTGCTGTAAAAAAATAACATGCACATCTGGGCAACATTTGCTTCATATAAAAAGATGGTTTCTTTGTATATCATACAAAAGATACCTTATTCCAAATTCTTTACCTACTTTAGTAGGTGCATTTATTCAATTCTTGCTTTGATTAAAAAAATAAAATGGCTTAAAACTGAAATTGCCTAACATCCATTTAAAATTATGCAGCTTGGGTTTGGTACCATTTTTAAATGCATAACTTCTCCCTTGTACAAATACAAATATAAGCTTCCTCCAAACACATGCCAGTAACTATATCTGCCAAGTCTCATGTGCTAAATTCATTCTTTTGGCCTCATCTCATGCTCTCCTGCTGCAAGACCTCATGCATTTAGAGCATGGTGCTGCTTCCTCTCTCCAAATAACCTTATATGCCACATGTAACTGACAGGCTAATCAACCATGTGTATCCAGTGTAACTTAGATGACAGTGGGGAAGTGACAAGGGCAAGTCATGCAGCTGAAAAAGCATGCTACAAGGCCTGCATGGGCTGGGCTGTCTCTATCATGCACGTAAACACCCATCTCCATCACTTACACCGCTCACATGTTGAGATTCCAATAAACTGAAAGGGCTGGAGTGCGTAGGAGGGACTGACATGTGGAAAATCAAATATGTAGGGGAAACACTTCTTTTATGATGCACAAAACCCGTTGGTGTGGTCAACACATGGAATGTAGCCAGATCCTCATTACAGCAATGCTATTGACATTGCTACAATTAAGGTAAGAGTCACTATTTCCACCGTAAACTCCTGTTTGCAAGACCTTGTAAATTGGCCGTAAAAATTCACTTCAGGCAGAACCTTAACACACAAGGTCTCAGCATTAAAGTATGTTTCACATAAAAAAATGGTGTGCCCTATAGATTACATGGTAGCTCTAAACAGGTTTCCCATTCTTGTTCTAGTATTCTCTGCACTCCTTGCACTCAGAAAAACCTTTGTGTCCACTGAGTAGAATGATGGAATTTTCCATTCTAATTACAATTTTCCATAGTTGGTAGCAGTTTCATTTCTTATTTTACTATCGCATTAATAAGCTAAGTTGTTAGCTTTGGAAAATTGGTTATCATCTTTTGAAACAGTATTTTTAATTCACAATACCTCTTATATATTCATTTAACATAATCAAAACCCAGCTTCATATAATAAAGTACCGTGGCTGAAAAAGATGCATTATAGATTTTAGTCTATTTTCCTCACATAAACATCCACCTCCCTCCACAATGTAATCAACCAGCTAATACAGTATGTTATCCTTTGTCCCTGAAGAGGGAAAAATTTCCTTGGATTTCAACAGGCGCAGACTCAAGCTTTCAAAATACATGGGTGCATAACACTATAATTACTGCTTATTTATAGAGTGCTGACAGTAGGCTCAGTGCTGTACAAACAAAAGAAGACATGGTCCCTGCCCCTTGGGGCTTACAATCTGAAAACACAACAATTGAGGCACATAAAACATCAAGTGGTGATACAGTCCACAGTGGAACACTGACATGTTTGTTTTCCCATAAATAAATTGCTCTTTGGGGGTAGAGATAAAAGGGATAGATAGTCTTCTTCAATTTGCTTTTTAAGAGAGGATTTGAAAGAACTCATATTCCTAGCACCCAAGTCTTTCAGATTCCCCATCAATATGACTATGAGAAAAAATAATCTATAATATGTAAGGACTTAGTAGACAATTATTGATACAGACAAAAAGTTTACATTCCCTTCAGAAGGAGCTGAAATGCTACGGTATGTCTGTATTCCTCAACTATCAAAAAGCACATATTATCCTTCTACTTCTCCCCAGAATGTAACTGTGTCTTTATACCTACACATAACTACATAACTGACCACGGTTAGTACTCTGATTGGTGGAGTTATCTACAGAAGGACAGGATACTGCAGTTTTCAGTAGAGCCTCTGTGCTTGTGAAACGTGAACTGAGACATACAAAACCAGTGTACTTTCTTTTTAAAAACAAATACAGTTGGATTTTCTGGAATGGCACTTGTCTAACTGCTCTAAGATAGGATCCATTTTAGCAGCCCTCCAGGAGAAAGAGGACATTTCACTCCATTCCCTTCCAGGCACTTTGCTGGTTATGTTCCCAGCAGACACCAAGTCAGACTCATCCTATTCTACAGAGCAAGTCCTTGTTTTAGTATCAGTAGTTTTACACTGAATTTAATCAGATCAGCTACAATGCAAACACTAAAGGCCAACCACTCCTTTCTCTTAATTTCATCTCTTCTCTATACAATGTGCCATGTATGTCCTCCTACTGCCAAATCAAGTTAGGAAAAATGTTGAAAACAGGAAGACAGTTTGGCACATGCAACACTTAATCTTAACTAAAGTGCTAATGTTAGTGCTTTTGAAGCACTCCTCAATTGTGTATATGACAAAATCCAGTCAAAACTTTGTAAGAGCTAGATCCTGCAGCTAGTGAGCTCCACAGTGCAAGTGCCTGAGACTAGGGCTTTGCATTCTTCACATAAACTTCTTATGACCTATGGCTTCATGGCTGGATAGTTTTTAAATTAATCCAGCCTTGATTATTTATCACGCTGGGTCAGTGACAAGTTTTTTAAAAAACTATTCTTTAAATAAACATTTACACTGTTAACTTAATAGACTATAATGTCTTCACAGAATTGTAGGGTGGGTTTGTTGGGTTTTTGGGTTTTTTTTTTTAAAGTGACAGATCAAGACTGGAACGCCTAAAATTTGATCTATCCTGGCAGTGATCCTCCTTTCCATTTATTTCTTTTTCTAACCTGCTTGCCACTGTTAAAATTAAATTAATGAAAGGCAAGTGATATTAATACCAAAATAATCAAATTAATGTAAAAGGTATATGAAATAATATATAAGAATTAACAATAATATAATGTGCAAGATTAGTTGTTTACTGCACTGTTCAAGTATTTTGTGCTTTTGCAAAAAGTTATTTAATTGAGGGAATGTTCAAACTGTAAAAGCAGAAAGTGTAACTCCTTCCACAGAGGCACCAGGAAGAACATTCTTGTCATATACACGGAAGAGAAACACACCTGTACTGCATGGATACTCACAATCTATCTGCACAGTGTCCTCGTAGAAAGAAGCTCTGCCAATGGACAGAGTAGCCTTGACTTTAAGGGTCAACACATCACAGTTGCACAAATTATTATGGTTCTGTAGGTCTAAAGGAAGAGCGCTCTAAGAAAACATGAGGGCCATGGCATTTGCAGGTTTGTTTGATGTTCTGGCAGTTACTGACTATAAAACTGGATGGAAAGATTTTTACCATAAACTTTTACCATAATTATGTAGAGGCTGCAACTGAAAACATTTGAGATCAAAATGTTAACACTTAGAGGAACCTCCCAGGGGATAATTGACATAAAATGTGGTATTGTGGAAGGCACACACACAGACACCAACTCGGGTATGCAAAATGAGGCTTGTAAAATGAACAGACTGTAACTGAGCAGAAGGATATTGGTGAAGGGGAGATAATGTCCCTGGCCCATGGCAGAGAGACAATGATAATATCTTTGAAGGTCAGTTCCAAACCCAAGCATCCTATGATAAGGAACCTATGGCAGACCAGCTCAAATTTGCAGTTTTTCTCATACATCCAAATATTGAAATAGTGTACCAAATAAACTTCAGTATAATTACACTAGGGTTGAATATAATATTTTAGAAGAGACAGTGGAAAACAGAGGGGAAAAAAAAAAAGAAGAGGCATTTAACTTTTGACCACCCAATCACAGTGAAGTAGAATTTGTGCTGACAGCACCTTGTAACTAAATACTTGAAAGAAAATATAAGTGAACACCCTCCCTTCATCCACATTTTAACACACATTTCCTGAGAGTGCTTCCTCTTCTATCCCTCAATATTATAAAATCCTACGCCACTTAAGACACCTTTGTACTTTTACTACATTCAGAGGCAATAAAGAGGCAATTTATTTACACACTGAGTGGAGGATGCAACTAGAAGTATAAACTGGCATAAGGGACATCTTAAGGATAATAAATTAAATTTAAGCCAACCCTAATAAGACTCTACCCAGACTTAACTACAATCCATCCTCAGAAAGGTATTTGCAAGGTAGGTATAGACTGATTTTTATCCTGAAAATATATGCACCTGATCCTTCACTTTTCTTGCTGGCAGCTGAAACCTGCCCAGGAGAATCTGCCTTCTCATGCTTCTGGCACAGGTGTATTATGGATGAAGCCCACTACTTTCTGCTGACCTTTTCTATTGTGATTCCCTGCCCCCTCCTCCCCCCAAAAATTTTCTCTGTTACATTCCTCTCAGACACTCCTCATTAGAAATACTTATTCATATGTGCAATAGATATAAACGATTTGAATATAAGCATTGGCTGAAAATTAACTCATAAGCAAACAATGCCTAAATCAAACCACTTTTAAAAAAAACATTTGTCCCTTCTCGTAAAAACACATGGAATAATCTGATGCAAAATCTGTGCCTACAGACTTGCTAAATTCCATGAATTGAGTATGGAGCTCACTCTTTCACAGACCTAAGAAAAGCAATTTAACCATAATTTCCCAGACTATTTTTAAACTTCTAAAATCTGCCTAAATTTTATTTGTCTTATTAGAATAAAAGAATCGATGAATAAATAAATCTGTACAAAATGCATTTTATTCTAAAATACTTCTTGTTATTTGGAAGACCTGTAAAATTTAGTGTTATAATGAAGTGCTTCTCAGTTTGCATCATCTCAGAAGCCTTTTTCTCTTCCATATTAGGGGACTGTCATGGCAAGCCAGAGAGTTTGTTGTGACTTCTATTGTTTTTATTGAGCACTGGAGGAAGCAGGCTTTAAAGTGTAGGTCACCTTTTGGAATATAAATTACAGCAGACCAACGGCTGACGCTTTTTTATGTATTTTTGGTTTATT
Source organism: Antrostomus carolinensis (assembly GCF_000700745.2). Classification (NCBI taxonomy): domain Eukaryota; kingdom Metazoa; phylum Chordata; class Aves; order Caprimulgiformes; family Caprimulgidae; genus Antrostomus; species Antrostomus carolinensis. The sequence goes on from NW_010332357.1 coordinate 39,466, forward strand.
TAAGTTTCAAATCCTTTTTTCTACAATTGGTATGGCCTATTATGTAGAACTAATTATCTTTCCATCAACTTTAGCTTCATTCTGTAGCTCAGTTTTCACTGAAAAGGCTGTACATATTTATGATTGTCTAGTTGTGAAAAATGGAAAACACCAGGATTTTAACTTTCTATGTGTTTAAAATAATGCATATTTAAATCCAATACTCATTCAATTGTAAGCATATTTAATAAATTTAAACTTTTGAATATTTAATGTATTTCTAGGTAAAGACATCTGTTACTAGGATTAATCTGCAACTGAACAAAACATTTTATTAATGCCAAATGAAAAGCAATTGACTTAACTACCTGCAACAGGATACAAAACTCCTATTTGCTCCTTGCTGGGGTTGGCTCAGTCACAGGGAAAGAAGGAATCTTATCTTTTCTTTGATAAAAAGCTATTGCAGATATCCTTCTGATATCCAGGAAATATCATGTCTAATGAATAGGCACTTTGTTACAGAAGTTCAACTTCTGGTTAGAAATAATTTTTCAAGTGCTATATATAAGAAATGACAACTGAAATCTATCCAAAGAAAGAGCAGTCTGTATGATTTATAGCCTGCAATGATGGGAAAACTCCATTTTCATTATGCTGAATCAGTAAAGATATTACAGGGTGAATTTGTATTTGACCTTTAAAGAATTAGAATGTAGGTAAAATGCAAAGACCTCATGTTAGTGAACTATTAAAAGCAAACAAAAAAATATAATGGTTGAACATATTAGTATTCCAAACTCCTTAGATTATTCTTTTGTTTGTTTTAGCAGCATATTCCTAAAACAGAAGAAACATGCAGCATCTGTGAATATTACAATTGATACAAATGCATATTGTTTTACAACTGCCTTCAGTTTATCTGCTCTCCTGCTAAAAGGGAACATCCTGCCTTCCTATGCCCCATCTCCCTGCTCCTCCCACCTCCCAGTCACAGCCATGCAGTTCTCACCATTGGCCTTTTGTGGCATCACTATTCATTTGGCTAACTGGTGAGCTGGACAGGCTCATCGATTCAACAAAGCAATCATTATTTTGTTTTGGTAAGGGTTAGTGTTCAGCCAGATCTGCAAGCTGAGCGTGAGTATCAATAAAGGTAAAAAAGACCATGCAGGCAGGAGTTAAGGAAGAGGCAGGAGCATCCTTCACAGCAGCACCAACAGACTTAGATCAGCTTTTGCAGATAACTAAAAAATCTATTGGAAATTTTGTACTTTCCATATACACTGTTCTATCTCTGTTTTTTCATGCATCATCACTGTCTTCTGAGATGTATTTTTTAGTTGTTCGTATCATATGGCTATAAAATAACAAACTAAGATTAGTTAAATGCCTTGTTCTCCTATGAAATACCATTAAAGTTAAATAGTTTTGCAAGTTCATTTGATTTGTACTTTCTGAAGCTGGGAAAATGGACAAGACAGGCTATTGATAAAGGAAGTTAAAGCTCTTCTCCTTTAGGCAACAGATTCAAGTTAATAATGATTACAAAATTACTATAATCAAATAGACTTATGGTTGGCTAAGACTAAATTACTATCATCCGAGTTCTTAAGAGACAGTTAAAAGTACTGTATCATTGGCCAATACAGTGTTACTAGTAATCTAAAGAAAGAAAACAAGGCAGAGAAGACAAGAGTCAGGGCTTCAGAATATAGAGAAGAGCTCCATTCATAGGGTTCTCCTGACTGCTCTCATAAATTCACACACCTGAAGTATATTGGCACTGGTGGAGCCACCAGGAAGGTATGTTCTTTCACAGCACTTCCATCTCCTAGAGAAAAAGGGCATTTAATGATCTCCAGATATGCAGGTAAGTTTGATTCTTAAGTTATCTGTTCCTGACTGATTGCTGATGAATTAAAGTCTCCTTGATACAAGTCCTCCTGCTGAGAAGGATCATTTACATAGAGCTTGTGATGTTAGCAAAAACCTTTCAGTTACATCTGGTAGTTTATCATCGTGCCCACAACGTCCCTGCTTCATCCTTGCTTGTAGATAGACAAATACATAAATTATTCTTACTTCTGTACTACTTTATATGTTTCCATATATTTCACTGACCATATACTCTGAGGACTTGGTAAAAAAATTCTGCTTCTAGCAGCAATGTCATCTTAAGTAAAAATCTGTTAATGATAAGGCATAGTAGAACTTTAAACAAATTATGAGTTTCTAAGCTTTATGTAAAATTTTGATTTAAGCCCAAAGTCTGTCAGGATAGGACCAAGTGTTACAGCAATACTGAGCATTAGTCAATTTTGGCTCAGTAAGCATTTATTCTCTTTTGTCCATCAATGAATATGCTTTTAAAAATTATCTGAGCTGCCACTTGGTTGTGAAGTGCCCCAGACATGAGGATGGTTTATATACAACTGCCTATTCTCTAAGAACATAAACCAGCAGTAATTCATTTAATATTACTTTTTATGTACACATGCACTGTTCAAGTACATTATCTATAGATTTCCCCTAGAGCTGCTTGCTACACGTGTATACGTTAAGCTTTTTCCATTAAGCTGAGCTACTAATTTTCTGCAGTACCACCTGAACCATGCCTATTAAAAATTGTCACTCCCATGTAACAGAATCTCAACTAAAATTCACATGCAAGATGTAATCTCATCAAGCCACTTGGAATCATCTCTAAAATAAGTAAAAGCCTGCATTCTTCCAAGGAAATGAATCAATACGATAAAAACGTCTCAGATGGATGTCTAATCTGTTCACATGAGAACCTCTCAGTAGAACACTCACACTGTAAGATTAAACCATCTTCATAATCTGTCATTAGAAAGAAGAGTGATTCATTCAATTTCCAAAGCTTCTCTTAGACTTCCAGTTAAAATCTTTCTTCCACATTTTCATATGTTTGCATGGAAACTTCAGCAAAAAAATTATTAAAGAAAAAAATATCTAATTTTATTCACAAATCCCTGATTATTTTGCCTCTAAAAATCTACTTCCATTCAAAACCTTCCTCCAGAACAAGTATAAAAGGTTTAACTACTAAAACAAAATATCAAGAGCTCCAGTTTATAAGAATTTTCTTTAACATGTGCAAATTTTTCTTTTAAATCAACACAGAGATCTGAAACTACAACAGTCATCTTCATGCATTTTTAATACTGATCATATGTCCAAGTAATTATTGAGAGTAATATAGAAAACATTCAATTTTAAAGACAAATTTCAAATGAGGAATCCAGATATCAACTTAATAAATTATTTTAAGTGCAGTTTAGTTAAGATTCCACATGAAACAGAACTCTACATAAACTAATCAAAGAGCCAACCATATCTTTAATCACTATAAAGCAAATATTTCCAAGAAAAATATATCTGTAGCACAAAGTAACCAAAAATATTATTTCATGACATCTTATGTGATTTTTTTTAATTTATTATTTTACTTTAGAAAATCCTTTCCACTGACATTTTTCTCATTACTATTCTTTAAAGGTAAAGAATTCATACTTCAAAAACTACCTCCTGGGAAGCAGAGATCTCTGCCTTATCTCCCTTCAGACACAGTTGAGATTACTATTTTAGAATTAAAGAGAGACAAGTCAATGGCTTAAAAAAAGCTTTCTAGACTAGGAAATAAATATAAGCTAATTCTGACAGCTCTACTAATCACTTGATAAATCATCTTCAGAAACAATATTAGGGCATATGACAGTAGTTTATCTTTGTAACATCTGTCATCCAGAAAGGGTATCTATCCACCCTTCAAATGATGTGTATTTGAACCAAGACACTTCAAGCCACAGCTCATTTTGAGTAAAAACAATAAAAGTTAAATAGAACTAGCAATGTGACTGAATAATTTAGGAAAAAAACCCAAAACATACCAACTCCAGCAAAAAATACCATGAAGACTTTTAAGTGAGGCAGAATACCAAGAAAATTACTGCCAAAGTCAGATATCAAACTAAATTGCTCTATCTTCCTGAAAAATGTCATGTTAATTTGAAGACAAGCTGAAAATGGTAATACCACTAATAAAGACAGCAAGCAACTTAACTTTTTATGTCAGGAGTGGCGTTATCATAATGATTTCATAATGGGGAAAGCAATACATTAAAATAAAAAGGAGCTGGCTCAAATTCTTCACAGGTAAGACCAGGATAGCAGTAACCAGGATGTCCTTCTCAGCTCCTGCATGTTAGATGCTTCCTCATGCATTCTTTAGAGGACTATGCAATCTCAGTGTTGTTTTAACTTCACTTATCCAACTTTACTGTTGGACTCATGATCTTAAAGGTATTTTCCAACCAAAATAATTCTATGATTCTATCCTATATAAGCAGCAACTTTTGACTGGCTAGAAAATGTCAAAGCTTTCTCCTTATCTATGACTCTTCTAGCCACCACAATGCAGGCACTGTGTCCTCTACAATGGACTGCTGTAACTTGAAAGTAATTTGGAAATATTACACTGATTTCCTGTCACAGAGTGGGCTGCTGTAAGTATATAAGCACATAGCTCCAATCTCCCAGAGACTATCTAAGCCTACTTCTCAAAAGTTAGCTCAAAATGCTAACCCCAGTTCCAGCCCTGGGCTGAAGGCTTATCTAATTAACAATGCAATGCCCTGCAGCAGTATTAAGCTATAACTAAATGTTTGACCACCACCAACAGTAGCAGCACAGCTTTGGAACCCGATGAACATGTCAGGATAACTTGTTTTTGTAGAGTGTCACACAATTTCATCTGCATAAGGTATGAAATCCTGCATTAAATTCTGAATAGTTCTGTCACCCTCCCCCACATTTCCCCCCCCTTTTTTTTTGAGATCAAAAAATTAATGTTCCACTAAAGTCTAGAAAAAAAATTAGCATGACAGAATAAGTGGTTAATGAGAAAGCCTATGAGTAGTCAAGACTTATCTGCATTATAGAATCACAATTTGTGAGCATTAACATTGAAAATTAGGTAAATTCCTGTTCCAATAAGAGACTAGAAATAATAACATGCTGAAAGAAAGAACTGTTACCGTATATTTCACCTAGGGTGAATTTTCTGTGACCATTATTTTAGGCAGTATGAAAATACATCCAGCAAGCACTTTTCCTTGCTCCAAGAAACATACTGAGATGTCAGCTCTATTTCATTAAGATTGATCCTATCGGAACATTGCAGTTACCTGTGGCAGAGGCCACCTGGGAAATGGGGGTCCAGGTAAATACTTAAAGACATGTTACTTCTCCCATAAGAATAGGGACCAGTTCACAGTCTGCACAGTCTGTGCAGCTATGCCAGTTCTCAAATGTATAAAATACAGCAGGATGCTATTTCTAACCTTTAAAATCAACAGTGTATCACTTCCTCAAAGGATCCCTGTAATAACTTATTCATGATACATAAGGTTTCTTGTGTTCTAACCTACATCTGCTTCTAAGTCTTTTATCAGTCACTCCTCCATACTGTGCACTTTGTTAAATCATCAAAAATCCCTTGTTCATGTTTCAAAGGAAGCACCATACTGCTTAAAAATTATGCTAAAAGATAAACATCATAGATGATCCTACTAACTTGAACATATGCCTTTTTGATTCCATTGACTTTTATTTCATAGTTTAAGACACAAATATTTTGACCAGGGAAAGA
>NW_010332357.1:45135-79431 GCF_000700745.2 Antrostomus carolinensis
AATGTGATATCAATGCTTCTGAGAATTTTTTTTTTTTTTTTTTTTTTTTTTTTGTTAAAAAAGCACCATTATTATTTACAGCATGGAAAAGAAAAAACAGAGATCAGCTGAAGTCTCAGTCTTTTAATTCACAGTAGGGGAAAATGATTACTAAGTTTCAATCAAAATATGCAGTTGATGGGCTGGATTCAGAAATCAGGTGGGAATTTTGCAAACTGTTTCCAGAACTTCAGATGGACTACTTTATCCTCATGAACTGAAGTCCCACCAGAAAATGCTACCCAGCTACAAATGCAACCAGGACTGGAAATGAGACCCTCTCAAGATTTGCATCACATGTAGGAACAAAGCAGGGGCACCGATCTAAACTGGGTAGTAGAGTAAAAGCTACATACTCTAAATTTCAAAATGAAATTTTGACTTTAAGTTCTAATACTAGTTCATCTTTGGAAATAAGCAAACAAACCAGACATTTCTTTAAATAAGCTCTGAATGTTAACAATCAATAATTATGTGAATTGTTTTTTTAGAATACAATATGTAACAAAACACAAAGGTGTTTGGTTTGTTGGGGGTTTTTTTAACCACATGGATATAAATACAATGTAATTAAACACTGTGAGGCATGTTTTCTACCTTACAATGGATTTAAGGTACTCTCAACATTTTTAATTATTGTTATTATTTAATTGCATTACAAATTTGAAAAGGAATGATTTATTACTGAAGAAGACTCAAGCTAGGGGAAATTTTCTTTTTGTTTAAGAAAACAAAAAGGGGCACTTGCCTCATCTTAGCCCCCTCCTCATCCCAAATAAATAAATAAATAGTATTTTTGTTTCTGGCAAGTTGCCAAAGCTTAAACTGGCCTCCCTGTGGGGCTGATAGAGCTGTTTTAGTCACTACCACTTTGTTTGAAAAACTGAATGAAAACCAGGGAGGTTAAAAATGTCTTGGTTTATATTCACTAATATGTAAGAGAAAAGAAAGAGTGATAGTGGATATCGTAAGTGTAACTATGCCAAAATACTTTAGCGTCTGTCTGCTTAGAAACAATGGAGAAAAAAAAGTCTGAAAATTCTCTTAGCAAACAGGTATGTTCTAATTGGTTTTCATTAGGCTAATTGTTTGGAACTGACACTGGACCTTTTCAGAAATGAACTAAAGTAATTAAAATTTTGAAGAATTTTAAATAAAGCATAATTTCTTTATGTGCTCTAAATTCTTTGTTTTCCTAGAATGATCTCTCAGTATTTTACCAAACTCTTCTCAAGATTTTCCCACTAAGGGGGCTCTAATTCACTCCCTCTCTTCATTCCTCCTAAAGCCTCTTCGCATTGTAAAGTTCTTTAAAGATAAAAGGGTCTGTGAGACCCGGAAAGGCACAGAAGAACCTAGATTAGAATGCTTTCTTCAGATTTGTAATTTGCTTCATGGCAGCTAGTCACATAGCAGCTTGCAAGCAGCTAAAATAGGCACGTTTCTTCAAAGCGTCACAATGGGTACATCTCAAAACAAAGTGTTCTAGCATACCAACACAAAAAACTCTTACTTTAAAATGTTACTAGAAACTAACATCTTTAGAGAAGACAAGCTTCTACTATTACTATTATTAGTAGTAGCAGTATTACAATTGTTGTTATTACTAACATGAGTCATCACATCTGCCTTGTGCAAAACACCAAGACAGGTTTCTTCAACAGGGCATTGGCAGAGAGAGAAGGAAATGGGGAATGGAATTTTCTATTTATTAATGAATCTTCTGTAACATGAACTTTTCATGTAAGTTTTCTCTGCAGTACTTTTTTCCTACTGCGTGGTTAATCAGTACCTTCACGTAGATAGATCCATATACATTTTTTTTAAAATTCTCATCATTAGTATTTCTTTCATGAAAATACTAGCAGTGGTCAAGCATAATCCTCTTATCTGTAAATAAGCTTCAATTAAATTAACTATTTGTATTTTTCAAAGATCTTCTAAATATATTATTTAATATGCATTTGAAACAAAGCACATGAAGTCCCTATTTAAATTCTTTTTGCTTAAATGATTCCTGATGCATAAAATGAGCACACTTTTAAGAAGGCAACTTTCCATTTAGTTTTATGCAATATATAAAGTTTGAACAAATACTATTCTATAAGAGGAGTCTGATATAAGATATAGTTTCATTTGGGCGGCAAAGAGATATATCTTGTTCAAAGTTTTAGTCCTGGGAATAATTTATCCCAAACTACAGACATGTACGAGTTAATGATTCTGAGGGCTAAAAATATACTTGGAGTAATGGTCAATGGTATCTATATGTACACCCATAGGCGACAGTTATTTTTTATAACAATACAGACATCAGGTAGTTCATAAAGATACAAAAGATACATAAAGATACATAAAGCTCATAAAGATACAAAAAACAGCTTATGGTGGTTTTTGCTTATTTGAGTGCATTGTAAATTTAAAATATCAAAATATTAAAAACAATATTTATTGTTTTTAAATACAACAGAAATAGATCATCAAGGAGACAAACTAAATCCTATTGAAAATAAGTTGGGGTTTTTTTTTAACATCAACTGCAACTGAATATGAAATTTTGTTATTTTGAAAAGGTTTTGATGTTTGTTGAACTAAAACTGGAACACAATTTCAATCACAGTCAAATCGAATCTCTAGATTAATTGAAAAGTTTACTGGTTCAATCCCCTGGCAAGAAAATTTAGCAATGGCATGTATTTTTCAAAGTCACTAAAAAGCTGGGAGATTAGTTTCTCATCTCATGTATTGTTTGGAAATATACTTTACCAGACTAATTTATTCCTAATGCAATTCAAATGGCATCCAGTGGATTTAGGCAGACACTAGAGCTGGTACTCTATTTTTAAAAGAGTGCCATTCATCTTTGTACATAACCAAAAATCAAACAAGATCAGATGAAACTAGATCTGAGCATTTCTTTAGCCCTACTTAAATTCTGAAAATCTTCAGTAGCTGCCAAATCACTTGGGATAATTTCACCAACAGATTATTTGCCCACTATATTTCGCAGCATTTAAAAAATAAGACATAAAAAGTTTCGTGCAAATTTCCATGTTGCTTATCTTCATTAGTATTTTGTATCAGTGCAGAATACAGAAGCAGACTTACTGTAAGTATTTGTTAATTACAAGTATCAGAAAGTATAAAATGGTCTGTGAAAGAAGGCCTATTTGGCAGCAACTGTGAAAACTGAACCAAGGTATTTGAGGATTAATCTGCTGCTGAATGTGGTCTTATGAGTGCAGCTTTGGAAATGAAGATAAAAGAAACTACTGCTGTCCAACCACAAATCACTTCAGATAAAAAAAAAAAAAAGTCTGATAAGTCATCAAAAAGGCAAATAATAACCATAAGGAATGACAATAAAAAAATCCTACTGAACTACTATCAAGGGTCAAATGATGTCCTCTTATTCTTTGCCTTTTAGTTTACAATGACATAAGTGAATTTTGTCTCAAGAAGCAGAAACAGATGAAGAAAAATTTCTTTAGACAGATTTACACATATATTGTAAGATTATAATTTAAATCAAGTACAAAGCTCAATTTCAGCATTCCTTATTACTAGCCATATTACAAAGACCAGCAATTGGGAGGTAAAGCTGCTTTAGCAGTGATGCTTATCTGACTTCAACACATCTTTCTTCATGTTTCAATCAAAGAGCAGCTGCTGTCATCCTACTGAGAACACAGTGATAGCAGAACACATAGCAAGCCTTAAAAACTGCTAACACAGGAGCCTTATTGAGAAAATAACTCATCTGCAGTTAAACTTCACATGCAGGAAAGCTTGTAACTGAGTTTAAAGAATAGATTTAGCAGTAATATTCTTTCAAATTCTTGTGCTTCATTTCCAGAAGAACAGCTGTGAGCCAAAACAAGGTCTTGTTCTACAGGTGATGCACCTTGATCTCCTGCAGATAACCACAGAGATGGTTTTTAAACAGCCAGGCTGTTGTAATGCTCACAAACTACTACATACAACACTGTCCCATCAAAAATCCTTAAGACAAAGTGTGGTGTGTCTTAATGTTGACAATAACATTAAGAAAAAGTTGGGGTTTTTAAATAAACTAACTACTTGTGGTACCTTTAAACTGCTATTTGGTGCAGGGGAGTTGTTTGTTTGTTTGTTTTGGATAAGATTACAACAGTTTGGTGGGGGTTTTTGTTTGCTTTTTGTTTGTAAGAGTAGAAATTAATTTTATCTTACAATGAATTAATTGGAGAAACATGTTTCTTTAGGCAAAAGATTTAAAACACTGCAGTTTCAATAAAAATAATGCTCCAAATCAAATGCGGTAGTGAAAAGCAATTGCCTTAACTGCAGGACAGTTCATTGAGACATCATGTCCATTAGAGGAAGGAGAGAAATCCCTGGATTTGCTAGCTTAAACAAGGACCTTCTGTAGCTTTATATTTGGTACAGATGAGAAGAGTAAAAGTTTTGTAAATGTAACACTTCAACTGATCTAATTTTATTCAGTTTTTATATGAATGAGATCTATGTACTTTTTAAAACATATTCACATTTTCTTTAATCCATGCAAAACGTCTTCAAAAGTTATATAAACACTACAACTAAAAATGAACTAATTTTAGGAGGATGAGTACCATTCTCCTCTAAAAGGAAGATAGGAAAAATGAAAAGTGAAAATCCTTCTAGGATTTCACACCATTCCTATTGCTTCCAGGAAATAGTTGTTAATATGTAAAATCTCAAAAGATTTAAACAACAAACCACAAGGACCAACATATTGACCTTCAACCTAAAATAACTTTTACTGTATATTGACCTTACTCATACAGTTATTTCTTTGCCTTGATAAATAAAACAGGATATTAAGCACATTGCATACTGTACCTTTGTTAAAATAAGAAATTCCCATGAAGAAATGTGTGTAAAGAATATCTCAGACCTGGATGTGCTCACTTTGCTGGTTGCTAACCACTTTGGTAAGTAAAACTTCCTGCCAATATGAACAACTAGATCCTTTGGGAAGGAAAACTGGCATGCTCTACCTCATCACGTTGGCCTTCATACCACACAGCTAGTTAAAGAGACATTCACTATCACATGCGCCGGCATGCACATGTTTGGCTTAAACTGCAGATGAACAGTAAACTGAGGCATTACCCTTGAGTATGTCCTTTACAACCCTTTCCTTCTTTCACTGACTCATAGAGGATGCTACTGGTCAAGCTAGTCTCACAAAATAATAAACAGTATTTTATTATGCCTACAAAAAAGATAGAAACCATATAGCTAAATATGCAAATCAAATGGGATGGGTAAATGCCAAATGGATTTATTTCATGTGGGTTCAGTTCAGGTATGAATGATTGGAATGATTGACTCTGAAAGCTTCCAGTCACTCTGGGTAAATAGGGATGAATAAAAAACTTTGGCACAACTACTCAATCCCCTGACCTCGTCAGGAAAGTCATGCCAACTGGCCAAAGGAATTTAGATTTAGACTTCCTTGAACATGTCAGGATGATAAAATAGTACATTAAAAATATATATCTACAAACAAAAAGTAATTTTATTTATGCATTCAACCCCAAACCCTGATGTATATATGTTTAAATGCACGTCAAATTTTCAAGTATTCAGAAGCTAAAACAACTTGGAACTCATTAATCTAAACAGCACAATATATTTACTTTTTCAGGCTTGCAGTGTGCTTGCAAACAGAAAAAAAACCTAACAAAATGTAGCATGTATGGCAAGGCAATTGATGAGTTGTATTTGAAGTTGCTGTAAACAGGAATAGCAAATCAAAATATGACCTTATAGAACAGGGAAATTGTGGCAAAAGCCATCTCGCCATTTTTATAATATTGTTTTAAATAAGGAGATTGACCAGTTGACTGATTTCCAGTGGTGACACTGTAAGCATCTTGATTTTTTTTTTTTTAGCTCAATGGCCATACAGTAATTTACTGAGTGCTAGATAACCTACCAGATTCCTACCTGGAAACTCAATAAACAGCACTGTCCTAACCACAAAACCAAAATAGCTAAGTTCATATTTTGAAGGCTCCTGTGCAACAGGCCTTCTTTTTACTAAGTGGCAAACCCTCGGGAAAATGCTACAGACCTGATCTGGAATCTGCTAGGCCTGATTTCTGCCCTGACATAAAGAAAGTTTAAATCTAGTGAATCAAACCCTCTCACATTTTTTTTAGCATTGGGAATTCTTTGATGGTGTACTGGCATTTTGGTCATATTCTTTACCATGATACACCCCTTACACCACAGTAATGCAAACAGTGTACAATTCTAAGAAAACCAGGAAAAAAAAAAGCAAATTTACTAAATTTCAAATGACAAAAACACAGTTATCAAAAGGGTATATTATTTCTTGGTACCTCTAAGCATGTGATTAATGGATCTGTTGTCAATGACATTTTGTAAAACAAAATTATAATAACTGTAAATGCATTGAGTCACAATAATTTAGGGAAAATCAACATTTTCAAACCCAGATGCAAAAATATGTGCACAAACCTTTGCTGATTCTTCAGTTACATTTTATTCACTTTTGCAATCTGTATGTACATACTGGCTTTTGTGTTCAGAACAGGGTACATAAAAGGATTTGGAAATGTAAACCTTGATGTGCTATACCATACTGCATTCCAGTTTTATGTTAAGATTTTTTTATGACATGTTAATTTTGTTTTAAAATGGAATTCTTTCTCCTAAATCTGCAAAGCTTTTGATTATTGACTCTAAAGCACATAGATGTTCACATCGTAAAGTTATTTAAACTATGCGCACACCCTACAGATTACTAAATGCCAAATTCTCCCATTGTTTCCAATTTTTGTCCTCTTTTGGATATCATACAAGCTGTCTTGTATAACATCGTCCCTGCCAGAAATTGATAAAGTGAAAACAAGCAATTAAGATTGACTTCAGCAATTGCCTTGGAAATTGGCAATAAAGATCTAGAATTCTTACTCTGCCACACATCAGAAGTCTTGACTAATTTCTAATTTCATATGATTAATTTCATACTGTGCACTCTGCATTAACAAATTTCGTTTTAAATCTCTTCTTCATATCTTACAGCCAAGCAGCCAAACAGAAGTTACGATGGAAGGAGGGAGCACAAAATGATGGATTCCTATGAATGAGCTATATTTGGAGTGGCCTTAAGATTCTGTCAATTACCAGCCCTTAACCACCTTTTTAGACCAGATAGAAAAGCAGAGAAGATGACTGGCAGACAAGACCCTGGCTATTTTAAATCAAAAACATAAATGTGGATGATGAGCCATCCACACGGAAGGAAAAAGTAATTTATTTTCTATACAACTTCCTACACCTTTCCTGATTCCTCCTTAGCTCCTACAAATTATTTAGAATTCGTGAAATTCTGAGAAGACTTCTGAAACTCTTTAAGACTCTATTCTAACTTTCACCAACTGGAAAACAAAATACAGGGCATTAATAACCTTGAAAACTTTATTTTAAAAAACCTAAAAATTATTACATAATAAAAGTTAAAAATTCCTTAAAAGTGACTATCCATGACATAAATCCCTGCTTTATTTCTATTGAATTCTTAATCAGAGAAATTTGAAAAATACTAAGAACTGTAGAACAAAAAAGTAGTGGCTTCCCCAATTCAAGATTGAAATGCAATATGATACATATTATTTAATATGTAATATGATATGTAATATGAACTCATTACTTGTTCATCATCTTGGAACAGCAGTTTCTAAGAAACCTTTAACCTCATTATGCATTTTATTATATTTTATATTCTATACCTCACTACATTAAACTTAGATATTTCTAACCCTACTATGTAAGTCAGAATTCTCCATCCACTACTGGACAATTGCTAAAAAAAAAACCAACATCACTGGAAGCATAAATGTGCCCTGCTTATCTATCTTGTTTAATCTAGATATCTGACAAGAAGAAAAAGCAGATGAAATGTCTTTTCCAGTGTAGTTTCAGTTAGCTTTGAAGAACAAAAGAACAATTTTATAGACTTTTCTGAGACAGTAGGGATTTTTGAGAACTCACAAAAAGCCGTAAAGAAAGAAGAAAAGTTTTCTCACTGCTCATGTGCTATTGCTAGCTCACAACAGCAAATAAAAGGATCTGAAACAAAGAATAGTACTTACAACACTATTGTTTTAATAGTTTGTTGGGGTTTTTTTTCTGAAAATTTGACCTGTTCTTCAGCTACTGAAGACATGAATTATGTCTTCATTAATAGAAATCACCAGGCAGAGCTATAAGTCCATTGTAGAAGAATTTTAAGTCTTGAAAGATGTTATTTAAAGACTCCAACTGTTGAACTAATCTTTTGAATACCTAGGTAATATCCCTGTACACTAGGAGTGGGAATTCTTTAATCTGTCCACTTGGTATCTGCTATACCTGCACCATTTTTTTTTTGTCTGTACTCTGGTCTGCAGATGACTGAAGATAATTTAACTCCCTGTGCTAACTATGACTATTTCTTTCTCCTGAAATAGTTTTGGTTATGCTTTGTTATAGTAACATAACTAATACACGTTGTCCAACTCACTGGAAATACCCCATCAGAAGATTCCTCTGTGGCCTGGCAAGATGATGTGTATACTACATCTCCATCCATATTCAATCCCAGCCAGTCTACTTTGTATTAAAACTATTGTGTAGTGACTCATATAGAGAAGTAGACAGAGTTTATACATGTTAGTTATTACCTTCAGCAATGAATAAAACAATTGTATTCTATTCTGGAAGCCAGTTTCCTAAAGGGGCTTATACATTCATAGCCTAAAGCAAACATAACCAAAACAAAAGCTGCTCTGGACAATACAAGCACAATAAAAAGAAAAAGAAAACCTAGTTTTCCTTTCTGTTCTAGAACTCACCTCCCTCCACTTTCCTGCTTTGATGTTTCAGCTGTGTGCTCCTCATTTTATGTGCCTTTAGAAGAAAACTACAGATCATGGTAGTTTGACTATTTGGGGAATCTAAACTAATTCATTATTACATAATATTTGAAAAGTTAGATTATGATAAAATGACCATGAAAGCAAGTAAACAGAAACAAAAGGCTGATTAGCTATTTTATGTAATTTTTCCTCAAGCTAATAACTAGATATCATGGTTGTGATAGTCGTGATTTTAACTTGGAGAAAATTAGCTGGATCTGGGATAGGAGTGCAGATTATGAACCATCAGCAAAGATATAGTAAACAAATTGAGTTTGCAATTAAGATTATCCAAAGATTAAGGTGTAGAGACATAAGAAAATCTGCAATCTGCAGTCTCAGAAAGCCAATTCCCAATTTCACAGCCAACATTTTCCTTCTCACTGACATATCACCAATCTGAAACTTTTTCCTCCTTATTGACAGTAGAAATGACAAAGCAGAGGCAAAAGACATTACATTATTCAGCCAATAATATTACCTTTTGATCCAAGCACAGTTGTATACAATTGTTTGATGAAGTTTCAGTCCATTTGTAAGAAACTGGCAAAACTAAAAGTAAATTATTATTCTATATATTTCCCCTCACCCCATCATGTTGCATCTCTGTTACTGGGGATAGCTGTCTCTTGCTGTGATAATCTTGATCCAAGGATCCCTATCCTTGTTGTAGTGTTGTAACAGATATTGAAACATTTAGTAATTTGACAGAATCCACACAATTCTTCAGGAAGTTAATTACCACTATGTTTTAAAAGAAGTAACATTATCTACTACCAGAATCTACATCTCACCATGTTACGCCAATGTTGGCCCATGTGCTTAAATTAGCCAAAATAAAAAATAAAACAAAACAAAAAACCCTCAACCAAACAAAACATAAAGGGTGACAAAATGAAATAATTTTAAAATGTAGATTTAATATTGTATTGTAATATATATTTGTACACATCCTATATACAAAAGCATTGATTGCAACAAGATACTTGGAAATGAAACCAGCCTTCTGCATGATCCCACTTCCTGTAAGTGGTTTAAAACTATTTTTTTTTCACTTTATTCCAGTATTTCAAAGCAGCATCTGGGCAAAATATGCTTTTAATACAGCCCAGTGATTTATTTATTGCTTGCAACAATATTTGGCAATAAAAATATGTATGCAACAACTTCATGCAAAACTGTTGCAAAGACAATTGGAAAAGCAAGTACTTGTAAAAAACAATTAGTTTGCTAAGAAAGAAGGCAGGCAGTAACATGCATTTTGAATGACATGTCTAAGTTTCAACAGCAGCTTCCAGGAAACATTTACATTTGAAAAATTCCTACTTTGACCTCTTTTTCCCCAGTTTGCTTGCTGGCAGATAGGAGTACATGACAAATGAACCTAATTTAAGTGGGCTGAATGCCAGATTGCCTGTTAAAAAAGAGCACCTGATTGTACATTAGGTGAGAGGTCAGTGACACTGAACACCAGCAGGTGTAATAACAACCGTAGGCTTTTTGTAAAGGAAATGCAAACAAGAATTCACCCTGAGGACACTCAGGATAGTGCCTATCTGCTTAGGTACCAAGTGACTGGCAGTCAGGATTGCACATCAGCACACTTGGTGATGCTTTGTTAAGGTATATCGTGACAGCACTTTGAGCAGTATGTCATGAAAGACGGAGCCTTTAGCTAAAATCATAAAACACAAAACTAGTCACTGAAGACGAAAGCAGCTTTTCCACTACTAAAAAAGTCTCAAAATACACAGAATTAATCATTCTGCATCTCAGCACCTGTTTTCTCCTTGCTACAAAGCCTTTATTCATCTATCATAATTTAAAAACACCAGTGTTGGAACTACCTGATCATTAATCTTTGAAACATTTGCCAAGAGAATATTAGGTCTTTGCAAACTCTGCACACTCAACCCACCTTTTGCTGGAAGAATATAGAAAAACTAAGTAAATAACATTTTAAAACAATGTTACTCCATTTTATTAAATTACATTAATTTGTCAAACATGTCTTCTGCAGATTCGGAGGTTTTATATTCTAACTATTGCTTTTTGATCTAAGGAAAAGTGACAATAGTCACTTATTGTTTCCTTACAAAAGTAAACCATATTTTTCTTAAGCAGAAACTTGCTAAAATTGCACTATAATACTAATACCAAAGCATACAATTTGTAGCAACCACAGTGCAGTCTTGTAACAGAAAACTGCAAAGACAATATCCAGTACAACTTCTATAGATTTGGGGGGTTTTATATTCTAGAATACCACATCCACACTGGAATGCTGGCATCAATTTTGGTTAAGATTTATTTATTTATGTTGTTGTAGAATTTGGCAATCCATCTTTGTCTGTTTCAAAAATTAAATTGTGATATTAAGAAGAACGTAAAGTTCTTGGGTAACAGGATAAACACTTGTTTATTGTTAGTAGGATCCTAGCAAAAACCGTATGTATCATACATCCCAAGTGAGGCTACTTATTAAAAAGACACTGATGAGATTTTTCTATCATACTAATAGAAATATAGCAGAGGTGTTTTGGATTTAGATGCAATCATTATATTCTGATTTGTACTAGAAAGCAATTCATAATCATGAAAATGTGAACAGCATAGCTGACATACTCTCAATTTTAAAAGTTCTTGTGTGAAATATTGTCCTCAAGAAGTCAATGAGATAACAACAGAGTTTACTGACATTAGTGTGTTACTGCATTGTAAATTCTTCAGGACAGTGCTGGCTTCATGGGCTATGTCCTTCCTTTTCAACAAACATATACTTGGCACATAATAAACAAAATCAGATGAAACCACGAGAAAACCAAGATTTCTAAACCAAGTATTACACTTTTAGAAGCAAAGTACTGTCATTACTCTTGAAGTAAAAACAGTCTGTGGTTTATATATATTCCAGCTGGTCAAGTCTGTTTCTGAACGGCTTTTATGCATAAGATCATGCACAACCACACCCTTCACTATTGTTTCACCATACTCAAAATTTATAGCACAGTTGACTATTAATGAATTACATACACAACTGAAAAATATGTAACAATTTATATTTATATTTTCATAAGGTGCTTAGTAATTCTTCCTTTAGAGAATTTTATATTCTAAGACAATTTAGTAGCAATTTAAGTGCATCAGACCACATAACTTCATGAATCTGAATGCAGAAACACAGCACTTGAAATATTTCTAACACCACTTATTAACTGAACTTTGCTTTGTGGGTCCTAAGCAGATAGTTTTGTCCAATCAGCTCATTTAGGGGAGAATGTACTTATGTGTTAATCACCTGCTGGCAGTGGTGGGGAATTTATCCTTTGATCAAAGGGAGACATACTGGTTTCACTTTACATCCTGTCTCTCTAGCTCTCAACTGGCCCATAGCTGGAGGGATTCATTTCAGGATTTTTCTTTATTCCCAGTATTCTGTTTCTTTGGTGCATACCACCACCCAAGACAACAGGGCTAAAACCAAACACTCTTTGTGGTATACCTGTATGACAGACTTCAAAATGGAAACAATACCTGTAAGATCAAGTTTGCTGAAATCCTGCAACACATGCAGCTTTTGAACACTTCAACATCATATCAAAGTTTGCAGAACAGAGTCAAGGAGAGAATCGGTATATTTTAACCTATCAGTCCTCAAGGAAAAAACTTTCTTCAAGCCATAAGACTGTATCTGTAGAGGATTCACATAAACCTTAGTAGTTTTCATAACAAGACCTCTCTTTCCTACAAAACCAAAAGACAAGGTACCCTAAGACAATACAATATTTGAACAAGTAGTCTTCACTTCTTGTAATTAAAAATTAGAAAACTTATTAAACAAGTAAAAGAGATATAACTGAAAAAAAGAATTAGCCCTCTGAGAATGAGCCCTTCTCTCTCTCTTGCAATCAGTTGCAGGCTTTTTTTTTTTGGTTGACAGGTTCAATTCTAAAACTATTACTACTAGCAGATATTTTTTTTTTAGTATTATCATTTAAAATGAATGGTAATTCAAGTTCTAAAAATTTTTACATCTATTAGTTATACATTGCAAATACATTACAAGCCTTAAGGTAATTTGATTTGCAACATAGTTCATTTACATTATTTGTAAAATAGTTCATTTGAATTATAAAATGGTTAGCAATAAGACAGTTTCTTATTAAAGTTTCTGACACTGACTTTAGAAATTAAGCCAATTTACAAATGAAGAAAAAGATCTAGAAGATGATCACAATTGCATAAAAATGGAATAAAAACAAGCTGGTTTGGTAAAGAAATCTGTGAGAAAACAGCAAACATTTCAAGAATTTTTTAAAAGGATGATCTACCATTCATAAATATTTTACAAATGAGTGCTGCAGGATCTATGTTAATTTCTCAACAATTCCGTCAGCCTGAGACAGACTATGAGTGAGGTTAAGTTATACAGAGTGGATAAGGAGTTGTGTTTTCATTAAATCTAACCACAGATTTAAATCATAACTAGAGCATAGAGTTAGGCAGAGATGACAATGTACAGATTTGGTAAAAAATTCTTTCAGTAGCATGACATTGAAGGCAAGTCCAACATCGGATCAGGAACTAGTATAGAAACAATTTGCAAAAGGAGTAAAGTTTTTCACTTTTAGGTAAGATATAATACTCAATTACATTAAGAAACATAAGGGCAATCTCAGAGCACTTTCCACCAAAAAGGCTTGAACACAACTTAATTCAATCAAAATGTGAGGATCTGTTATTACTTACACAGGTATAAATTCCCATAGGGGTACATAACCAATGTAAGTCAGACCTAAAACCTCTAACTGCCATAATCAAAATCATCCTAGCTAACAGAATTCCTAAAGTATTAAAAACTTGCCTGTGTTTACATTTGACCCTATCCTTATTCTTAGAACTAAAATGAATCCTCATGAAAAGCTCAGAAGCAGAAGCCAGGTCAACAGATGTAAAACACTACGCAGAGTGTGACTGTACTGTGCTTCTTTGATGGCTCCAACAAATAAAGATTTAGGCCTCAGCCACATTAGGAAACAGTAGTCATTTGTAAACACTTAGAGATAGACTTTAAGATCTGCTATAAAAAGCAAAGCTTTCAGCTTTGTTTAAGATTCATCACCTAATGTATTTCAAGGTCCTAGAACTGTGTGTGACAAAATTAATCATATTCATATAATTGGCCCCACAAAGATTTATTGCAAGATCTATCCAAACTTTTTAGTTTTGTTTGATTTTTATGGTTGTTTGGTTTGGGTTTTGTTTGTCTGTTTGTTTGTTTGGGGGTTTTTTTGCTTGTTTGTTTGTTTTGTTTTTAAGAACTGGTTTAGTCATCCTAGAATTTAACACAGATATACTATCCAAAATCATGGCTCCTATATAAAATGGAAAATATAATTTAATACTGATCTTCATGCTTGCATCTGGTAAAAATATGTCTATCGGCAAAACGAACAAAGAGGTTCTGATTCTGATTAGTTAAACAAGAAAAGCACACTGGTTTAATTTAAATTATTTTAATAACCTGATTACCTAAATTGGCACAAGAGGCTTTGAAGATAAAGTTATTTCAGTAAGAGTCTCTTTGTTTTTTAAGTTATGGTCATAATTCTCTTCCAGACTGAGCTTTTCCACTTGAAGATGTTACTGGCACTAGCTGCTCTTCACTAACCATCAGCTGGATACTACCACAGAACTTCCAACAGAAAGTCAGAAATGTCAGAGTGCTTTCTAATCCACATGAGGCAACAATAAACAGGCTTGTCTGATAAATGGGTATTCATCACTATTTAAGCTAACCTGGCTCAGTTTGCTTGAAGTTGATATGGGATTGATGGGAGTGATTTCTTCTGTTGAGTGATCTGGGAGGGTAACAGTCCCTAGCAGAAAAATAGTAATAAGCACATAAAGGTGGGTGGTAATAACATCATCAACTGGCACATCTGTTTGTAGAGAGCTCTGCCCATGGCCTAAGGCTGTGGACAGATATCCTCATCTACATCTAGATATGCTGTTGAAAGAGATTCCAGATACTTGTCCCTCTCCCTTCTAAGACTATTACTTCTTGAAATCTTCCAGAAAACCTGTTCAAGTGAGTCGCTTGCTCATTTTAGTTAAAAAGATCTAGTTTAAAATAAAACTAGTACATGAACTGTTTAGCAAGCTTGGCTCAGCTTGGTAGAAATCAGAGCCAGGCTGAAGAGCTCATGATCTGGCCAGCCAGATGATCTGAAAGGTCCCATCAGGGAACCACTGAAATCACCACTGCTCTTCTGGAAAATAGACCTGTAAACATTTTCACTGGTGAACTGTCTATAAACCAAAGATCAAAACTGAAGCAAAATGAAGCAGCAAGGCTCTGCCATTCGTGATATGCAGGGATATTCCACCACAACAACTTAAGTTGTGCTTTGCCTAGTGGTCTTTTGAAATGGGCAATTACCACAATAGATTTTTTTGAACAAATGAGAATAACTGATGTCAAAATGGATGCCTAATTTGAGTGGGACAGTGTAGTAAAATCAGGAATATTAACAAGTATCCCTTAACTATTTCTAATCTGTTACATTAATATTTGCTACTAGAGCAGAAGCATATAAACAACTTAAAGTTGTCAAAGCAAGGTTCCCAAGATGTGAATACTGAACTTATTTAAAACATATGAATAAATATTTTTCCTACATTTCTGTATTGTATTCTGTTACAGAATTATTTATGAATTGTCATGTTTCAGCCACAGATTCAAGGCTCAAACTCAAGATAATCCCATCCTGCCCAATGCCTTTTCTTTGCCAGAAAAAGGGAATGGCTCTGAAAGCAGTACACACCTGCTGAAACAGCCAAATGCCTTTTTTTATTTGTTTCTTTGCATCTTCAAGTCACTCATCTCAGTCTGAGCTTTGGCCACCACATTCAGATGAAGTACTAAAACTATTGCATGTGTGTTATCTGAAAATCTGCATTAGAAACCACTGCCAGAATAACACTAAGAGTTAACACATAATAAGCCTAAGAGACAGGGATGTGTCTCAAAACTGGCTCCAGGCCTTGTGGCTGGTAGAACTGCATATCTATGATAGCAGTCATCACCTATCAAAGCTTTTCCTTGAGGAAATCAAGAGACATATGCAATGACAACTGGTATTTCATTGATGTTAAGTAGGTCAGCAGGGGGAGGTTTTCTTCACCCCCCAGTCATCCTTCCCCCTCCCCCCCCAAAAAAAAAGGAAAAAAAGGCGCAGCATTATAACATTGTAACTAACAGAGAATAAATATGTTTGCTTATATTGAAAATATATACTAGATATTTTTTTATTAATTATTATTTCCTATACTCTACTGAACAGATTTATCCAAAATTGACTGTTTTGTTCATACTCTAGCACTCAATTGTAAAATCTTACATTCAAAAGTTCATAGGTCATATGACCTTTGATTAAATCTTTGTCAGGTGGTACTTCTGCCAAACAAATCAAGACCTTCCACGAGGAATGCTGTGCTGCCAGTTGCATATTCACATACTCTAATATTCACAAACAATTGCTTTAAACTATTTTCAAGACAAATAATAGTAATTTCACATGTTTACATTGATATCTGTAGAAGTGCAATTCTACAAAAAGTATTTCACCACTGAATTAATCTCTTTAAAGTAGATTTTTTGCTACTTTTTTCAAGATGCCAGCTTAGCTTCAGATATTAAACTATATCTAGATTATGTGATCATTTATTTTGGTGTGAAGGCAGTGATTACCTACTCCTGTTTACAGAAAGTATAACATTTTGAAACAAAGTTTAGGTGTGAAAATACATACTGCCTTTCCTCACTTTCTACAGTGTCAACAATTGCTGCAGTAAGTTATTTATTTTTACTAAGGAAGATTATAAAAGAGCACAACTGATGACTGTAGGCCCTGTGATTGTTGTCTTTAGGCTGACTACATCAAAAGCTTTCAAGTTCAGTACATCTCCTACATTTTCAGATTGTTTGCACACCTCCTGCACCTGCAGTGAAGGAGCTGAGGCCAAAGTTCAGGTAGAACGGCCTGACTCACACAGCTAAAATACAAGTGACAGGCAAAAAACTATTGAATTTATATACTAAAAGTTCTACCGCTAGACATGAGGGTGATTTGGTGTCTCATAAATACCTAGGATAAGATAAGATAAATGCCTGTCAAAGACATCTAGCTTGTACAAACCTCTTTGAGAATGCACATATGTATATACGCAAATTTTTTTTCTACTAAGAGTATGGAGATATCAAAAGAAAGAAATTGCTCTGAGTGAAAACTTAACAGCACTGAAATAAATAAGAAGACTTGCATTGACTTCAATGGACCCACGGTATCAACTTCTGACCTTAACTGTATTGTATTTAGCCATAGCTGTGTTCTAACAGAAAGTACTTTTTTTTTTTTTTCCCAAAAGAACAATGCTGATGATCTTTACTGATCTTCCATTCCATAGGAAAGACAGAAAAAGTTTTATGTTTGTCAAGGAATTAACATATTTCCAATGTATAATCAATAATAACGAAATACATACAGCTAAATAAATTCCTGTGTACTTTAATGAAAACCCTCTGTCTTCAATGGTGGGCAGTTAATACCTGAAAATACTAGCAGCAGTGATGACATCTTTAAGAAAAAAAGAAAGGTAACTCTAATGAATATAAAATTTCTGAATTAAATAAAAACTATAAATGTCTTACATTATGAATAGAAGTATTTTAACAGGAATGAACACTAGTCACAAATCTGTCCATAGTTTGACAAACATTCCTAGGGAGGTTCCTCCTTTTGTTTAGTAAAAACCAAGCTGCAGTAAAACAACAATCATGTCTAAAAATTCACAAATCCAAAATGCCCTTGGGCTGCAGTCAATGTAGCAACACCCATTTAGCTAATTAAGCATAGAGCTAGTATTCATACACTTTATAAGAGAATTAAAATGAACACTGCAAAGAGTCACGCTCCTTATTTTTCCCTTGCTTTGCATGCTACTGAGATTCATTTCAAAGTTAACATGTTTTTTTCCAAAACAGGCTCAACAGAATATACAAACATAAAGGAAAAAAAATTATTTACAAAAAATCTTGACTTGAAATAATGAAAACAAAAAGCAGAACAATAGCTAGTAGTTAATGTCTTTAAACACGCCCTTATATAGTAACAGAAACAATTTTTTTTATGCTTTATACTGCTACTAGTAAGGACATCTTGAAAGAAAGCTGTTCACCACATCTCAACAAAGCTAGGCACCACATTTGTTTTAAAATAGCCTTCTCCCCCTCCTCCCTGAAAACACATAAAAAATACATCCAGTAAGTAGAAGTAAATAGTGAATATTTGCCTGAGCAATATAAGAAGCTTTACTCTTTTGCCCATTCCTTAGACAATTTCTGCTTTAAAGGGTTGATTTTTTGTTTAGTTTTGTTTTTTACTGGATGACATTGATACATCTAGAAGAATACTTCCACAGTGAGTACTAAGGCATTTTAAATTCTAAAAAAATTTAAAATTACAGACTTTATGTTTGGCTTCTAAATCCAAATTTAGCATACTAGCTTTATGATTTTAGTTTCAAAACCACTAGATATCATTTGCCGGCAGGCAAAAGCTTCAGTCCCTCTTTGTTTCAGGTGTGAAGGTAACCCTGTTCTAAGGATATAACAGACAATAAACTTGTCCAAACACTCCTAAACATCTTTAAAAATATCTGATTTACTTCACATCTGACAAAGAATAAAGTCTACAGTACTGTAAAAACAAAATACTGTACAAACAGGTTGTGTGTTGATTTCTATTACAGACACACATAGACAACTTGTGGCAAAGTTCTAACGGTTCTTCCAGGGTCTGCTGCACTTCAGTGGTAGGAACTGGAAAGCAAAAAACAAGCACTTGTGTTCTACCTGCACACCTCAGCTGTGCCCTGAATCATTTTTTTCTGAGAGTCACATGGCTTCAGTCACCCATGACAGATTGCTATATAGGTTTAACTCCTAAAACTTATCATCACCTCCTGATTTTCTTTTTTTCCCTTTGTAAGGGTGAGGAGCAGGGAAGAGATCCTGTTTCTAACAAGCCCCAACCAACGCAGCTACATGTGCTACCAAATTTGCCAGCCAGTGAGATACCCCTGAACACCTCATCTGTTCCTTAATGAGTAATGAGCTCTCTTAACCTTACAACACATTCTCATCCTGCCACTCCACATTTCCACCATCATATCATATCATATCACTCTTCTGTAGCACTAAAGCACTAAAGTGGTAAAGTTTAAAAGGACTTCACTGGTTTTTAACTTACTACTTTTTAAACATAAATAGAGGATGAACCTGCACCATCATTACTTAGGTAGAGTACTACCTCATGCCCTCAGGAAAACTTTTGATTGCATGAGAGTATGGTACCTAAAAAAATGCTATTAAGCTTCTATAATCAGGATAAAATTAGACTTGAAACAAAACACATTCAGAAGCTAAACATTTTGGTATCTCAGGTGTTTTTTGTTTAGTAGGAAAAAAATTATCTTAAAGAGAAATCAACTCAATTTCAAAAGCATACCATTTATTTGACACTACTGCAACAAAATTGAAATTAAGATTCCCTTAGTCTCTTGACAGTCTGTTTTCAAAATGCTTGTACACTCTGTACACAAGGGGTTTTTTTAAACCAAAATGTGTCTTCAAGACTCTAAAAGTACCACAGAGTTATCTTACAATCAAGTAATTTTTAACTCATGCTCTGCTCCAATAACAGAAAGTAGAAATAAAGACCTAGAAAGTAGTTTATGTTATAACTTTCACTCCCCAAGAATACTTCTGAGAACTAAATGCAGCTTTCCTCTGGTTTAATACAAGAGCCGAGTAGCTCAGTTCTACCTGAGCAACCGCTAGTGCTGAGCTAGATGAGTGAAGATAGCCAAATCAAGCTGTTAGCTCTCAAGTCTATGCAAAATAGAAAAATTTATCCATTACTTTTCCTAGGTATATATTTAGTAAGTATCTCTTTTGTAAGAGATACTTACAGCTCTTAACAGTGAATATGAGAAAATTTAGTATTATCACATGTATTTTCAGAAAGGTTTATAGGTCTGGGACCTAAATTATTTTTTTTCCCCTCAGGAAGGAGGTCTATGGCATGAATTTTCACCTTATGATAGCCATTCCCACGCTGTGGCTATTCTACCTACAAGGACAGGTCTACTCATGAGTTCAGTCTGGAGCACAAGCTATGCCTGCTACTAGCTATTTGTTATACTACCTTTGCAGTGCTCCCTCACCTGAAAAGAAACAGGATTTGTCAAGGTCTGGTATATAACAATACCAGACAAATCATGTTGGCATTTGAACAAAACGGTCAGAGACGAATGTCTGGTTTTAAACTGGAAATATATATGGGCCTGGAAAATAAACAAAGATCTGCACTCCACACCCAAATGAGAAGAATGATGCTGACAAACAACTGAAAATTACATTACATTGAAATAACAATATAAACTGCTTTTAAAAATATCACGCAGCTGCGGTGAACAGAACTTTCTAATTACTTAAAACACAACACTAAGAAAACCCATAACCTTTTTTATGCTCTTATGTGAAAAAGAACAATTCCAGATTCTTTTTAAAGCTGCTGATTTTCAGAGAGGTTATCTATACATACAATCTGTACAAGCATGACACTTAAAATTGAATCAGAAAGCATAAAACAAAATGGTTTATAACTATACTCTGATAAACCAAGGTTGCTTTCTTTTAAACGTTAATGGTATCGCAGTGCCCATTATTTTATTTTACAACTGTTGAATTTTAAACTTCTCTGTGATAGAAAACTTCAACAGTTTCTTTTTTTAAAAAAAAACAAAATACAAATTATTCGTTACATAAAGCACAAACTTTGCATCTCTACTATTCTAAAAAGCTAGTACCTAAGAACAAAAGTTATTTTTGAGATTTTATTCCTGTCAAATAGAACGACTGACTCGTAACATGGCTTATAACACTACTTGAAACAAAACAAATCATACAGTCTTCGTCTTGGGGTGACAGGGGCCAAAGGAATATAAAGTATGGCAGCTTTAATAACACATTAATCTATATTTATGTGAGTAGATTTTGCTCCTCTGAACAGTCTCACTGTAGTAAACAGGATTGTTCCAGTAAGAAGTTGTGACATGAGCAACATTTTCTATGAGCCAACCACCAGGCCTGATGGTCTTAGCAATGTTGAGTCCACAGTGACCATGAGTTATAAATTATCTACATCTTCAAAGGCAAGCATCCAAAAAGTGGATATGCATTGATCAATAACTGACACACAGTGATCATATAGTATTTACTCATTGAAAGAGACTTAAACAAACTAACCTGCACTTTGTACCCTTAAATATCACAACCAAGTTATTGTATGGATGTTAGTCCATCAGATTATTTCAGGCAAAGACTATTTATTGCATATACAGATTATACTTTCCTCATTTAGCATCTTCTGCTTATTTTAAAATTTCACTAAAACATTTTAGCTTAATAGTCTCATTTTTTCCATGCATATAATAAATCCTATTCCAGTAAAATAATATGCTTAATCTGTGACAAACTTTATTAAATATAAACTTTCACACTCATTCTGCAAAGATATTTCAGTTTTCTTACAGGGATTTTCATGACGATATAGCACATCAATACTAGTTTAAAGAAATTCTTATCTACTGAAAACAGGAAAACATTTACACAAACAGATACAAATGCACTCCTTTTAAAGTTTTGTACCTACCTACACCTTTAGCCACAATAAACTATGAAAAAATTAAACAATTAGACCATTAAACCATTAGACTTAGTTTCTCATTGCATATGAGAAAATGTTTTTACAGGGCTCACAAACACACTTGTCAAGAAACACACAGCTCCATGCAGTTTAAAATAAAACTGAAACTTAGACTGCAACTTGAAAGAGATAGAAAAGAGAGTTTCTCACCCCTCAAAACAAAACTGGAACTTTGGTTTATAGGAACGGCTATGCCCATATACCCTCCTCGTCATCCTGTGTGCCAGACATTAGGAGATGCACAGAGAAGATGTTAGCATTGGAATGAAAGAAGAAAAGGTTAGTTACTTTGGTGCATATACAATTTTCTTGGTTGTTAAAAAATCTTTTTTTTTTTTTTAAATGTAAGTCAGTGAAATCAACTGAATAAATTTGTGTTACATATACAAGAATCTGCATCCATAGCAACCAAACTAACAAGAACAGTGACGTAAACATTTTTCCCATCCAGTTAAAACAGTGTGTAGGAAGTAGATTATAAGATTAAATATCAAAATATTATCTATTTTTTAATTGCATGTGATTAAACATTGACAACATTGACAGCAGAAATAGATCAAACCTCATAAGCAGGCGAAGTAATTACTATAATCAAATTGTCTTACATTCTGCTAGGTTAAAAGATTCAAAACTGCTGAAGAATCAAAGAAAAAAATCTATCATTAGCAAAGTACACTTTTCTAACATTCTATCAATTAAATCTCTCTTCTAAGCAGTCCTTAAACACTGCACATTGTTGAATACTATTAGATAGTTTCTCTCCTTTTTTCCACTTTTGAACCATTAGGATTACTCATTTATTCAGAGTTTTAATGATATATAACATTAATGGCAAATACAAAAATACAACAATTCCAATATTTTGTTTTTAAAGAGGATTATTTTACTTCTGCTGAAGCAGAAGATCTTTCTTTACATTTATTATAAACTTGAAGTTAAAAAGAACAAATTTTTACAAAAAATGAACTAAACCAGAAGCGCAAAATATTCTTCCCTGGATACGTTTACTGAAGATTACATTTTTTTATAATGATTCTTTACGTATGTGCACACAGATGTGTATGTGCCTATCTATACACATATATAGTTTTACTGTGCCAAATTCTGATGTGATACTCAGCTTCTAGAACATAGAGGAGCAAAACACAATGTTTCCCATTTAACTCAGTGTTTCAAAATCAAGTAAAATCTTATCATTTCAGAGATCATTAAAATTTATCCATTAATATTACAGAAACATAAAAAATTACATCCTACAGTTTCAATCCTTTGAAAGTTAGCTGGTGTAATATATTGCTGGCACTTAATTAAATTTAAAAAATAAATAAAATGAATGGTAATTAATTATGATTGAAATGGATAGGAATTTTAAACTGAAAATATACACTGCCAGTATCACTACTGTTCCTAGTCCATTCTTGGAATAAAAAAGAGCTCCCAGATGTCAACTGTTATTAAAAACCAGATGTTAAGATAGATGTCTTGCATGTTGCTGAATTAAGTAAAGAAATCTGACAGTCCACTATAAACTTAGCTATCATTTAACACAGAAGAAATGTGGGTAAATTTTTTACAGTTAACATGGAACATATCTTAGTTATAAGGTTTGCATAACTACACCATAAAGAAAAGACACTGTAAAGCTTGAATATTATTTATTTTTGAAACAAATGACAGATTCTGTAAAAATTCCAATGAGCTGGGTTCACCTCACTGAAAATATGAGTCCTTCCCCCTGAATTCTACAGGAGCTACTTTCATTCAGGCCTACTAACGCTAATTGAATTGACTTTGAAGTTCACAAGAGTTTTGCCAGAGTAAAGGTTGAGGAAAGACTGAAGGATTTCTTTTCCACTGAGTAATTTGATCCTGTTTCACTAACAGAATGCATTAGGTTAATCTTTGGTGATATCTTTAAAAACAGCAAAAATCAACAAAATGGGCAACTCGGTACATTTCCAAATGACTTGTCCTAACTACATTCAGCTGTTTTGTTGTTTAGTGTATTGTAATTCTTCAAATAGGTAGATATTCATTTTTACTCCAATTATTTCTGTGATCTCTTGTTGGCAGAATTCTAGAAGAGTTGAAAAGTCAAATATTGTCAAATATTTTCAGAGAGTATTATGGGAAATTACAGACTATATAGTTTGACACTGATCCTGATATACTATAAGCAATAAAATAAAAGCTAGAGCTCAGCTAATGTCAATCAACATCGCTTTCTTGAGTACTGCTCTTGTCAAAATAATTTTCTATCTTTTTCAATTACATGGAGACTCTTTTTGATAAGGTAAGTGCTTTGAAATAATATGCTGAGATTTCTGCAGGGCATTTGATTACATGCCACAAGACACAGTGTCAGCAAAATTAGCTCTATATAGAATGAATGTTCCTGGAGAAGGAAAGGGACCTGCAGATATTTTTCCTCATCTCAAACTTGTTCTGTATTCCCATGATCTGAAAGAAAATTTTGACAAACACTGCTTGGAAAAGTGAACGTATTTAGGATTAGCTGAATAAGTGTTATCAGCTGCATAGGCATATGACTTAAATAATATATACAGTGCCATTATTTGAAAATGTACGAGGCAAACTTAAGACGACAGGGGACTGCATCTTAAATGAATATCAAAAAGGGCTTTAGAGATCACAGTGGAAGTGACCATGTGATTCTATGCCGAATTTACAATGACAGATTACAATAAAAATTTCAAAGTCTGCTGTATTTCTATGCAGTAGCATAAAACCATTAATAGAATTACACATCCAGTGCTTATGTCATACTCTTGTGAATATTTGAAAGACTGTAATCAGATCAGGAAACGGCTACAAAATTATTGAAAAATAAACTTGGCATTGAGAAACAAAAGAGACTCAACCTAACTGGTTACTCAGAAAACATTAAAAAATTGTTTGATCACTATTAACTAACACATACAGAAAAGGAGACAGCTCTTTTCTGTAGCAGAAAAAAGCTAGACAGAGATTTATAGGATGTAATTACACTGCAAATATAGCACATATTTTTCAATAGCACAGCAGTTCTGGATGACTTGAAGATTTTATATCAAGACTTAGACACTTTCTAAAAGATATGGCTAACTGTATCCAAAATAATTCAAAAAGTTACAGATTCAATGAGGAAGTTACTGAATGGTCAGGTCCAGATTATGATCATGGTCCACTTCACCTTCAACATCTACAATTAATAAAAATGCTCTTCCATCTTTTTTTCCCACATCTGTTTTAGTGAGAACGTCTGTGCCATTAACTTACTCTGTATAAAAAGATGTTACTACATATGTCAAATTGTAATGTTTAATAATTTCATAACAAATTAATTATAGTTATCTCTTTTGATAGACAACTGAATAGAAAAAACAAACCCTCACTGGGTTTTACATTTTCCATACTAAGAGCAATTTCAAAACCAGTGCTTGGAAAATACTATACACAGATGTAGAAAGTTTGTATAAAGACGTCTTCTGTTTTATTATTGACGCGTATCTCAATACAGGTTTTGCAGGTACATTTCTCAGCCATCAATTCTTTAAGGTTCATCAGTTTCAGCAGTAAATTCGAGACAGTGGCCTTCAGATAAAAGGGGCTACATTACACAGCAGGTTAGAAAGAAAGGATAATTTTAATCATGGTCGACATGATTAAGTATATCTAAGAATTTAATAATCAGGTGCCAGAAATTAGAAGCCTCTTCATAACCATTCTGCATACAGCATGCTCTTGATTACTGGTGAACATGAAATAGTTGCAAGAGGTTATATTTAGCAGTTGCAACAGCAACAGATCTATAGCCAATACAACTGGTACTGAGAATCGGCATCTGTACAGTACAACTACCTTGGGGCGGTATTCTGGATTAATTTTGCTCTACCTCCAAAACTGAATTCCCTTTAACAATTCCACTGTGTTGGGGACCTCCTGGAATGCATCTTTCAGTTAAATTAATCAAAAAGTAATTCAGTGTGCCCACTCCAACACTACTTCTGGATGCAGTAAGTGGAAATGATCAGGAGATTTTGAAATGAAATCTGCATTCTTTATCAGAACTAAAACCCTGATGTAGATGCACTCAGAGACTGCAAAATTCTGCATTACTATGAGGCTCGCTGGTGTATAAAATTTGGTTACCTGAAGTGAAGAATATAGTGAAACTGACTCAAAAAACAGACAGCAAATACTTCCACAAGTACAGCACACATCCCCTCATTTTTGTGGCATGCAAGTATCTTTACAAAACCCATTTTTTAAATAAAAGTAAAAAAAACAAAAAAATATCCTAATCTCCTTTTAGACAAAAGCATTTGCAACACAGGCAACATTAAAAACTTGATGAGTTAAACTTTTCTGGCTCTCTTCCCACAAGAGAAGACCCTTCCTGACAAGGCTCATCACATTTCCCTTTCATGCGCCGGCATGGTAAGAATTAATGTCTTAATTTGGGTTAAATAAATCTAGTGATAACCTGCTCATCTCTTGAACTAACTTTCTGATGACTGATTTACGTTACTCTCCTATTATCTATAGCTACTAATGGGTCATTAAACATGTAACTACTGGCTCTGGACTGTGAAACTGTCCTACATACAGCAGACAATTACATTAACAAATATTAATTTCCCCTTCTGACACAGAAATCTACCTGCTAAGTAATGACATTTCTTTCAAATCAACAAATCAGAATTTTCAGAGGCTAGAGAGACTTTTTATCAGCTACTCAATTTGTAGGAGCAAACATCACGGAGGACTAATCTCACAAAATCTCCATGCACGGAACAATTGACTACAGAAGAGTTTTGTCCGTGAATGGTTTGAAGATTTGAGCCAGTAACCAGAAAGGGAAAAGACTAACAGTGGATTCATTTAAGGCTTGGGTGTGTAGAGTTTTAGAAGGTCTTTATTTTATGTTTCATTTGTATACTCATAAAGTTGAATAAATCTTAAAAATTGCTTTAGCAAATTGGATTTATGTCACAGGACTATTTTCAAACCTATCGATAACAGAAGGGGTCACTATTAACCATGTATCAACCAATTATGAAAATGACCATAAAACCCATCTCACCATTTGTTCTATTTGTATATAGTTAGGTTAAAATCAAACATAAATACTGGTGATGGGAGAAAGTGGAAGGTTGCTTCTGACCACTTTCTTTACAACACCCAGACTAGCATTAACATGAATAAGATGTTTTGCCAGATACTCATGCATTCTAAAGCTTTATCACTAGATGAAGCAGAAACCCAATGCTTCTTACAAGAAGTGGTCCGTGAAATCAGATTTGCAATGCAAAAATTTATGGTCCCCTTTGTAGTGAAAGCCTGTGACATGTTATCTTACTTAAGTAACCAGTGCCAGATATGCAACTTTTGTTATCAAGTTACTGTCTCCCAGAAATGCATTTTTGGCTCTTTCAGCTGCTCTAAAGACTTATTTTAGACTATGATGGTGGCAGCTAATTTTTCTAGTAAGAAATATAAGATAAATGTAAACCTCTATATAAGTGTTGTATATTCTAACACACACACATTCAAGGGAAGTGAGGGGGAGAGGTTTCTATAGCTAAACATGATCTCAAAAAATTCTTCCATATGTGGAAAAGACTGCAAATCTAACATATAAATATAGATATATATAAATATACACACTGAGCAGTATGTATACATTTATATCAGATTCATTAAACCTCAAAACATAAAATAAATTCATTTCTGTAAGCAAAGGAGAGGTATAACTTTTCAATATACAAAATCCATCTCCTGGAAGTATCATAGACAGCAAAACCTATTTTCTACTTCTTTTAACACAGCTCCAGTTTAGCTGGTCTTTTACTCAAATTACAAATTTAATGCAATTAAAAGGTATATGAAAATTGTCTGGCTACAAAATAATTACAATTAAGAGGTAGGAAAAGCATTACCAAATATTACAAACTTCTATTGGCTCTTACTTAAATGAGAAACCTTGAGTAGAGCACAATGTTTGCAACTGTAAAACAGTAAGACACCAAGATCAAGAACTAGAGTATGCCTGAAAGATAAAATCAAACTCAGAGCAGACTCTTCCAAATTTCAAAGTTCTTTCTTTTGTTCCATCACAAGTACAATGTAATCTACAATGAAATCTAGGTATGAAACCAATCATATTATCCTCAAAATCTGGGCAAATCTCTGTGGAAGACTACTGCAGTTTCAGGGCAAGTTTCAGATAGAAATACCTAGGTAAATGTCAGAAGCAGGAAAAATTCTCTGTATCTACTGAAATAAGCAGCTGTAACTCTTGGGAAATGCTTAGACAGAAATTACATCCTCATTAGAAGAGAAATATTTGCCATTCTGTAGCATGTTTATAGTAAACAATACAGCTATGATAACTGCATACAATTTAATTGGGAAAATGACTTTTTAATGGTGATCGTGATACAAATGGGATTTTATTGCATTCAGTTCAACAAGTCTGAACGATGTGTGATATGAATCACAAGTTCTTTGTTCTGGAGGGAGAATATGAGTAGCAAAGATGAAAAATTAGAGGAAATACTTAAAAATGTGAAAGCACTTATATGACTAATTTGCACTGCACTCCTGAGATCTCAAAACACTAATTAATTCAGCACAATACTAGTTATTTACAGTGGATGTGCCTGGGACTGTTTATACTGAATGTACCGACAAGCAAACCTTGCCCTGCCCAAATTCCTAAATTAAATCCATGTGACTCCAGTGAGCTTAGTGCAGGCTCAGCGCTGTGCTAATGCAATTGCGTGCTTCCTTGCAGCTTGAGGTACCAGCAGAACAAGTTCACATGCATTTAGTGAACAGACAAGAGCAAGCTCACACCTGCCCAAATACAATGTGTAAACATACAGGATAAAGAAATATATAAAATATTAAACAAAATCTGGATCAGGGAGGGAGCCAATAATTACAATTTACTGCATTAAACAGCTATATCGTATAACTTCTTTTATAGACTAAAATGTCACTGGTGCTTTGGGTTTTCCCCTTGTTTTTGTTTCTTCTTTCCTGAACAACTGAAAGTCAAAGTTTTAATGTAGCATAAAACTCCCAAAAATGATATTTCAGTTTTCCACATACTAAACTGCTATGATTGAACTTTCTACTCACAGTCTAAAGAAATTTGAAGAATTTTATGCTTTTCAAATAACCATGGTTATTTGAATAAACTAAAATAATCTGTTTTGGTTTATGTTTGTCCTCCTTTTAAGTTTTGTTGTTTGGCTTTGTGGTTTTTTTTAAAGACAAATCCCAGTTTCAATATTCCTGAGGCCTATTCAGGAGTTTGAGGCTGGCAATTTTCCAGTATGGCCACAGAATATAAGGCATTGTGCTAACAGCTAGGGCTGCCAAAATATACAAAGTAGCATGCAGTCCTTTCCCCCCAAATTATATATGGATCAATACAGTGATTTGCAGATCAGGATCCAGACACTAAAACTGTAATTGTTGCTTGACTGTCCCATGGCTCTGATTTCAAAGTCATCCACCTCAAACAAAATCCCATCTGACCTGGTCAGTTTTTCACATATCATCTTTCAGCAACTCCAAGGATATTTAGCAGTTTCAGTTTTTGCCAAGACCAATCACCACTTTACAAATCAATAAACGTTTTTTTGAAAGCACACTGTATTCTTCAAAAAGTTATTTAGTGTCATACTCCTACTTTGCAACAGTCATTGTTGTCAAGTTTCGTGCATCATTGCATGTGTTTTCTTTCCCCAAATTAATAAGTTTACCAGTATACTTTAAAAAATCTTTTTAAAACTACATGTTTAATACTAAGACAGTTATCTGATAGTACTTTAAAAGCTGGTTTTCTGACTGGAGAGCGGCAGTAAGGGAAGTTTCATAGATACACACTGCCCCATCACTGTTCTAATAAGGAGAACTTTTCCTTTAGATAAGAGGATAGTTCCCAAACCTTGAACCAGTTTTTAGGGCTCTCTGCTGAGATTTCAAAGTAATTGAAAACTTGATGGCAAGTTTGTAACAAGTTACTTCTAAACACCATCACCTTGTAAAAGGACCATCAAAGATGTTTTAAATGGGAACAAAATCTCTACAAAGCCAGTCTGGATTAAAAGATGTAAAAGGACATGCTACATGCTTACAGCACCATGTGACATTCCATTTTCAATTACAGTTTCTAAGAATAGGGCAAACTTTTTGGAAAGCAGCCAGCTCCTACAGCCTTATGGCACGCCCTATGAAATTAATATTTTTCTAAAACTCAGATTCTTTTTTATAACAATATAATTTCTCATCAAGAAACAAAATTAAAATATGTTTGTAGCTTTGGTGATCATGGAGTAAATCATTCAACTTTGATTCAATCACAGACTGAGAATTCAGGAAACTGAGATTAAAAATATGTTACTTTTTATGTCTTTAAAGATCTCCAGTACTATGGAAGATTTGATAGTTCTTATAACCATCAGGCTTGGCAATAAAGTTCTAAAGTATGAAAATTCTTCAGATGTTATATCTTCAGTCTTCCACCATATGGATGCAGAATCAAATTATTCTATATGCCCTCCTGAACAGCATAACTTCCTATTAAGCATGCCATCAATATAACTTGAGTATATCCTAGACACATACATGTCATAGATTACCTACACAAATTCTTTTAAGTCCCTTTTTTATGTAGTCCATAAGCAGCAACTCGAACCTTTCAACCACATAGCAAAGATCTCATTAATTTGAACAAGAAAGTCCTGGGTGATAGCAAAAGAATGCTATTTGTTATGTGGAGACCATCCTAGAGTTAGAGAAGTGTCATAAGTGCCAGCAAGTTAAGGAGTGTTTCAGAGACAGAAAGGAATGTAAAATGCCCATGGAAATTAACACTAAGTGAATATGGGTGACCAGAGCCTGAAACTCAGAACAGGAAACATATATGGAGGGGCAGAAAGGTTTCTGAGATTAGAAAACCAAAGGGAATGAGGTGTCTCAATTTGACCAGACTTGTGGTTAGCAAGACCCTGTTGGTTAGTAACTTAGAGGTCTGTTGTGATACTAAAAGTGTAAGAAAAAAATTACAAAAGGACTGCAGTACAGTGGGGGAGCTGTGGCAAGGAATACAAATGTGCTGATTCCTATCAACTTTCAACAGTAACAGCAATTTGATTTAAGAGCACACAGTGAGACACAGGTACTTCCTTAAAAAAATTTCCAATACAAAGAAGAAAACTGAAAGATGACGTAGGCAACTGAGGCCAAAAGGAAAGGTGAGGGTGACAGCACTGGAACAGGCTGCCCAGGGAGGTTGTGGAGTCTCCTTTTTTGGAGACATTCAAAACCCACCTGGACTCCTTCCTGTGTAATCTCGTTTAGGTGTTCCTGCTCTGGCAGGGGGATTGGACTAGATGATCTTTCAAGGTCCCTTCCAATCCTTAACATTCTGTGATTCTGTGGTTTTAAGGAAAAACAGTAAGTATGCAAAGGTCAGAACTAAGAGAGGCAAGGAGTTGGACAGTAGACTTTGTAATCAAGTCTGTGCTATGGGGCAGGACAGCTTCTAAATCTGGAAGTTCAAATTTATTTAGCCATGGGGTTTTTTTGTTCCAGATAGATCTTGGATGGAAGGATCCAGATTAGATTTCTGTAATTCACTCTACAAGGGGCTACATATTATACATCCTTGGAAATTGAAGCTAGTACAGAATGCTTATTAAGCTCATTTTCATGCTAGGAGTATTACACCAGCACTCCAGATACACACTGACTGCCAAAATGTTTCCAGGTGGAATTTAAGAAAGATTGCCAACTCTCAAGCCAAAACTGAAGAGAGCAAGTTTTTAGTGCAAAGCTGCAAAATTATCTTTTTTCCCCAAGTTTTCTAAAGACTAGTAAAAATGGTTAACATTGCAATGTTATTGACATGGCAGCACTCAATCCCCAGAAATTTATTTATATCAAAAATACAGGGAACACATCATGACTCACTGTAACATGACCATGTGTATGGGCAGAATAAAGTTAGAGTCTTCCGACTGCTTGTGAAGTTTTCTTACATATTGCCCAGAGTAGGTCCAGACATACAAGGGAAAAAAAAAAGGTTGCCAATCTACACCTCTCCCTAAACAGAAGAGTGAAAAAAGGGAGGATAAAGGCAAGAAGTGGCTGGAAACTTCAGAGATCGTATGCTTTACTACATATAGAACCATGCTGCCACATGCTGCCCATAGCAGGATATGATATTGAGTAACAGTTATAACAAAAGCATGATCAGTAAAACAAAATGTCAATACCTGAAATGAACAGCACCATATCAAAAGTATGCATATTCAAGCAGGATGTGAGTGTATTTTTGTTCCAAGAGCCTGGTGGCACACCATTCTCTTTAAAGGGGGTATAGGCTCACAGTGGCATATACAGTGTTTTACATCAGTAAGTGGGATATGTCTTATTCTTCCTTACAAATATGTACTCAAATGCACATGTACATACTTTTACAACCATATATAATAACATACATGTATTTCTCTATATAAACGTAGAACATAAATTAGAAAATGCATTATTATCCATAGAAATGAGAAATGTTTCAAAATTAACACTGTACATTCAACTATCTCTTTCTTTCTACAATTTGTGACAAAACTTTCAAAAATTCTTCCTAGCATTCACCAAATTAAATGGCATTTATATTATAATATGCACGACTTGTCTCCTTACAAAATTAAAAACCTCCTCTAATGATTTGCAAGTTTATTATTTTCTCAGTTTATTCTGTGGTTTCAAACCACTAGCAGTATGTTGGATTATGGTCATCAAAAAACATATATATAGAATTTATGTGTAATACACTATTAAATGGGAAATACAGATTTGTATGGCTCATGGCAATCAAACTGATGTACAAAAGATTGCTTTATGGAATGGTAAATAACACAACACGGAAAGTAAAAAAAAAAGTCCATGATTGAAAAATGTAAGATAAAGTAATGACTAGAGTTCACTCATTGACTGTGCTGTTCTCAAAGACCATTTCAGCAAGGATTTTGCTGTGGATGTCATATTTGCTTGCTTTACAAGTGAACATTTGCTGAGCTAATCCATTGTTCAGAGTCTGTAAAAATTTAGGGATAGCAGTACTTCAGGAGAACACCTACTCCAAGGCCAACACCTACTAGCACAAGATGTGCCACGGATATTCATCTAACCTGTTCTTAAAAATCTCCAAGAAAGGAGCTTCCATTATATCCATATGAAAGAATGTCCGCATTTTCTTTCCACTTACAGATTCATTAGACTCATAGTGAAAAAGTTTCCTTTTTTTAATAACAAACCTAGTTATTCTTGGTATAAATTCAATTTACCACTCCTACTCTTTCTCCAGTGGGCATTGGAATATAATTGATCATTGCCTTCTTTGCAACAACATTTTATGTATTAGAAGACTTATGTCTTCCCTTTAGTACTTTCTAGACTAAACAAATCCAGTTCTTTAAGCCTTCCTCATAGGTCATGTGCTCTAAAACTCCTATCATTCTTGTTGCTCTCCTTTTGTCCCTTTCTAATTTGTCTATCTTTCTTAAAGCATGGTGATCAAAACTGTATACAGCTTTTCAGATGAGGTTTCACCAGTCAGTGCTCGAAAGAACAGAATAATTGCTTCCTGCTTCTTTTCCAGTATTGCATCCATCCCAGAATTAGATCCAACTTCACTGCAATAGTATTCCATTGTTGCCATATATTATGTGCAATCCAGGTTCCTTTTTCCTATTGCCTCATCAGTACATATGACTTCTCCCTTGTAAATGCACTTGTCTTTACCGAATTTCAGATTACTTATTCTAGACTTTCTCTTCAGTTTATTGAGACTGGAGCAGCTTATTGAGCAGTTTCACTGCTCCTACCATGCCTACAGCTTCTTCCAGCTTGGTTCATTATCAACACTATTGACGTGTTTTCTCTTTCATCACTGAAATAATTTCTAAAAAAATACTCCTCAGAAGCAGATAAAGGGCAGACCTCTTTGGAAGCCTGCTGTAAATGTCCCTCTTGCCTGATAATGAGTAACGGAAAATTTGTCTGTAGCATGTTATTTGTATCAGTTACACACCCATCTCATGGTGATTCCATCATTGATAAAATTAAAATAGTATTATTTATAGTTACAGCTTTTATTATTGCAATGCATTTGACATTACACATTAATTACATTACAAATTAATGTATTTATTTGTATATTAGAAATAGATGGTGGGACAGTGTGAAAAGCCTTATGAATTCAAAGTATGTCAGAGCTACCACTTTCTTCTTTAGCCACAAAGACAGTTACTCTATCAAAGGAAATTAGATTTGTTTGACATAATTTGTCCTTGACAAATACAGGCAGAATAAATATAGGATGGGAATACGATGTAACAGCCATCTAGACCTGCATTCTGCTTTAGAGAGCGGCCCAAAACTGTCACCTA
>NW_010332357.1:79450-150673 GCF_000700745.2 Antrostomus carolinensis
AAAATTTCATATCTTCAAGCATGTAATGTAAAAGTAGTTTATCTGGTCTAGGATAGGAATCACTAGCTGATGATTAGGAAAAGAGGATAAGGGTAAAGCAAGTATAAAGTGATCTGATAGACATTGAGATGGATAGTTAGATATCATGATACACTCTGATACAGACATCAAGCTACTGAAAACAAACAGTAAAAAGACTACTGACTTTCTATTGATTCACTGATTAATAATTTACGCCATAACTTTCCAGAGTCCAAAATAAAGTTATACATAAATCCCCATCCATTTTATTTGTAAAGATGAGAACAGTGTTTGCCTTCCACAAGCCTCCAAGGATCTCCTATATCCTACATGACAGTTGTTGAATCTAATCATAAATAGTTCAGAGTAAAACTGAGAATACTAGTACCAGTGAATACTAGTAAAATAGCTAGAATTTTATGTGCTCTATCTTTAAACATGTACTCATTTCCATCATCCATATTTCTTAAGCTTTTAAGTTCTTGAAGATGTTTTGATACAGATTTTCATTATGCTTCTTAATTGTTCTCTTCCCTGACTAACCTGTTATTGTATATTAAAAAGCACTTTATTTTTCCCCAGGATTCTCTCTGAAAAAGAGCTACTTGCTTCCATAGACTGTTTTTCTTACTCCAGATAAATATATATGCATGGATAACTTTCCCCTTGTCCTACTGTGACTGAGTTCCTCCTAAAACTCCTACAGTTTTCAACTCTCACTCACTGTAGTAAGCTGAAGAGTCATACAGTAACAAGAAGTCTATTTTAATATTTGAAAGTAACCTTTAGGCCAGACTCCATCTATAACTGACAAGCTCTCCACTTATTAAGCATATTCATTTTAAATGGAATAGTGGCACCCCGTATCAGCTGGAAACACATGGCTTGCTGGAGGCACAGCTTACATATATGTTTTAATTTCAAAATAGATGTTGATTTCTTGAAATTTCTTCTTTCATTTGTATTTCTTGTGGTTTAGCATTTCATACACACATACACATATATGCACATGCAGATACACACACACACTATTTTTTACCACAACAATTTTTTAACAGTATCAGACCCAGACACTTCAGAAAACAATCATGAAAACATGTTCACTGGCAGAAGAGTATTTTAAGGATAAGATAAAGTTGTCACTAGAATTTGAAATACTATTTTGGTGTGTTTATATACAAATATAATGTATATTTTACATAACTACATAATGAAGTTATTATTTTCAATTCATATAACCTTATAATGATAACTAGCTATAACCAATAACAATAACATTACTACTAATAGCTATAACAATACTATAGCATTATTTTCAATATTATAACTATAAATTTAAAGCAGAAATTTTATTTTTGGTGGATCTGGTCTTTAAGCTTTCCAGAAATAAAAAGCATAGCATTTTCTGTTTGGAAACATCTGTTTCAAACACATCAAAACAATAAATCTTTCAGTCAAGTCGTCTGTATCACCCAGAAGTACTGAGCTTGCACACTGGGCACTTAACAAATTTCTGCCTATTGTCTGCAACATTATCTTTAAAACCACATTAAAGACAAAGCATTGGAATGCTACTACTCCACAGAACATCACAACCTCCTGAATCCAAACATATACAGTGTAAATATAAATTTAAAACTATGTGACAGTAAATTTGTTCTACTAATTTTGTATTTTAATTTTCACTTAACTTTCATATCGTTAAGATTCTAAAATATCAATAAAGGCAAATGTGTTACAATTTTAGAAAAATATTTTTTTAAAAACTGTATTTATTTGTAAACAAATACTGAAATTTACAAACTCAAAACATGTTTGGCTTACGGATGTTTTTTCACCCTGGGTGAGGAGAAAAGGTTCAATACTAGCGTGCTCAATCAACATACTCTAGAAGATTATTAGGACAGTTATTTTTCCTTTCTGAAACACAGGACCATCAGAATAATAATATTCTAAGAAGAATAATACTGAATTACTAAGCATTTTTAAACTAAAAGATCTCTGGAATTTCATTTCTCTTGCCTAGTTAAAAATCCATCACTATTGATTTTAAGCTATATCTGTGATTTGAAAGCTTCAATAGGAAGATACTTTCAAAACCAGTTTAGAATCATTGATTTACAAGTTGCCAAACAGAACTGCTGCACAGGTTTTTCAATACTAATGATTAATCCATTTACTTTAAACAAACAAAAAATTATTCCAAAAAGTGCATACTTCTGAAATCACTGGTAATCACTACTAATCATGAAGTAGGATTTTTCACTGATTATCTACTGAAAAAGTTGACTTATGAAATGCTGAATATAGCTGCAAAACTTCTAAAGAAAGGGAAGAAAAATATATGACACCAGACAAAAAGCCAAAATGTTTAAATTGTTTTAGGGATGGAAATAAATGCCAGAGCTATTAGTTTCAGTTTAAAGAACACATCGGTTGCTTATTATTTATTTGGATCATTTATTCATTTTATCTTGACATATGAAAATAGTAACATTAGAAAACTGAAGGTGAAAAAAGAGGTGACTAACCTGATCTGGAGAGGGTCTGTGGTTGGAGTGTTGTGGCCTCCCAGGAGATCGATGATGGTGGTGGTGATGATGGTGGTGGTAGTGGTGATGGTCATCATCATAGTTATCTGCCATCAGTTTCATTCTGTTTTGTGTCTGTTTAAGATGTAAAGTGAGACAATTCTATTATATGTGCTGGGATATATTACTCTAACAGTGTTCTAGGAAGATCTTAGCTTTTTTTTTTTTTTTTTTTTTTTTTTTTGTAACTGTAAGGATATAACAATAGAAGTCTGGACTGCTGGCTCGCTCAGAAAGAAAAGGAAACAGAAATAGAAAAAGATAACAAAGCATGTGAACACATCTTCTGTCTCAGTTTTCATGTAAGTAGAATTGTACAAAGGAGTCAGAAAAGGATATGATCAAAGATGTGTTTGAAGGGTGTGAACAAAGCCATTCAGCTTTTCTAAATATACTATTTTAGAATAGTTTCCTATTTTTTTCCAGTCTATTATTACATCTTGCCAATTAACTTGCAAAATATCACTGAAAGGGATATTAAGTGTACTTGAAATATTTACACTTAGCTACTGAGACACGTCAACAACAATCATGAATAGTTTTGCTAAAAGCTCTACTTTGGCTTAATTATTTTAATTGTACACCAAGATCACCCTGATAAACAGTAAGTTAAACGAATCTGAAAGCTAACTGATACAGACACAGGCACTTAGAGAAATAAGTGATTATGGAACTTGACACATGTTACTGAATGAAAGTCTTAGATATAGATCTTGAAAAAAAGATCAACACTTCAGCTACTGCTGTGTACAGATAATAAAATCTATGTCACCATGAGATAACAAGATACATCACTGCTCTTTATCACTATTACAATTATTCCATACCATGAAATACATAGACTGGAATATTTCAAACCTTGTTCATAATACCAAAAATATCTTACTACCAATTGCCCAATACTAGTGGACACAGTAGTCATTTTTCTGTTAGT
Source organism: Antrostomus carolinensis (assembly GCF_000700745.2). NCBI lineage: Eukaryota > Metazoa > Chordata > Aves > Caprimulgiformes > Caprimulgidae > Antrostomus > Antrostomus carolinensis. The sequence goes on from NW_010332357.1 coordinate 82,997, forward strand.
AAGACTGAAGGTTGTCTCAGGTAAACTTGTTAACCTGTAATCAAGTTTTACTTATTTTTGCACTAACATAACCCAGAAGAAAATCTTGTCAACTCCTAAAGACCTCTTTCAAAATTAGAAGAATCAATTAGAGACATATACAATTAATATAAGGCAGATGACTGAAGGAAAGATAGCAGTCTTAACACACTTAATGTCATCGTCAAAAATCTCACCTGATCCCTATAGAAAGGTTGTTCTTGAAGGAGCATTATCTACTTTGTGACAGTTCTCTATAGGGACATCATTCAAGTTGGTCAAGCACAAACAAGTCTATTTTGCACACAGACACTTTTAATGAACAGTGAAGATAGATAAGAGACTGAAATCAATTGCAAAAAGCCACAGTTTAGTTCTACCCATGTTCCCAGGCAGCAGATACATGCCAATAAGGACACTGGCCAAAGACATTACCCCAGGCCTTTGCCCAAACAAATGAGTTCTAAAGGACCAAATTAAAGAGATTAATTTAAACACAACTCATTGCTCAGGTATGTTCCTATATTAAGAGGTCTAACTGGCTTCCGATGGAGTGACCATGAGTTAGCTAGCATCCCATAGCTAGTATGGGGTAAATTTACCTTCAGCACTATAGTAAATTGATTTTCCCATGAGAACAATCCCCTATCAAAATCACTATTAGGAAAATTTCACTGGTAAGTATATTCTAATAGAAAAGGTAAAAACCTCAGAGATAGCTATTAAATTCCCCAATTTTAATGTTTTCTATTGCAGTAGAAAAGAGTTTTGGAGAAAAAGCAAACAATATTTGTATTATACAATATTTGAAGCAACAAAATCTAATGTGAGGAAAACTACAAACCACAGGGATCACAGGAAATCCTGATGTCTTTTTAGCAATTAATTATTTTTTTTAAGTGTCACAATGCTTCTCAAGCACTTCATATGATGTCTATTAGAAGGATCCTACAAAACTATTTTACAGGAGGGGACCTGTACTCAGTTCAATTAAAAACAAACAAATAAACTGCCAAACCAAAAACGTAAGGCATCCCAAGACAGAGGAACAACCACAGATCAGATGTGCACATGCGTTAGCCACTGACAGACTCTTTCTGAGCATCTCTATAGCACTAAAAGAGCATCTTCTCAGTGTGTTACAGAATAAATGTCCTCGAAAGGTCAAGTGGTGGATTCCTTTGAACAGGAATTGCACTGGCACTATATTCTATCATTTCATATTTCTTAAAACTATTTTCTGCACAGTTGGAACCATTTCATTTTCTCTCTCCCAAATAAGAAGATGGAAGCATTCAGCTGTATGAATTTCAACTATGAATTTCAACTCAATTCAACTCAACTAACTCAATCTGAATCATCATAGTTGGTCTGTTTGTCTTCAGATTCAAAGAGGAAGGCTTTTTGAACAAAAGACTGGAAAAGATAGAGAATTAATAGACAAATAATAACCCACTTACTGTAAACACTGTAATATCCTGCCTCTTTGGGGAAGCTCCTAACATTTTATTGGTTTATTTTCTTATCAATGAACAGCCTTAAATTTCCTACCTTTCAACTGTATTCCATAAAAGAATGCAAAAGTTAAACAAGATGATATATGCAATCCTAAAAGTGTCCCTTGTAATGAGGTGTTGGGGATTAGACGTGTCATGGGATAGGAACTGTAAATGAATGATGTCATCTTTCTAATTTGGTGCTGAAATATAAATAAACCACTTCTAACGTTTCTTCCTTTTGGATGCCAGATTGCAGTAAAATGTGCACAAAGAAATGTTAATGCTGTAGTAGGCTTCCTTTAGTGTGCCTGTTCTGGAAGCAAAAGATATAAGAAATGTGAAATGAGAATTTCTTCTCCACTCAAGTGATCATCAAGCCATCTAAACTTCTATATGACTTGTAACTGTTATCAATTTCTTAAAATGATGCAAAATACCTTGTGAAATATTATTTTTAAAAGTTTTTTGATTTTGTTAGCTTTTCACAATAACTAACAGCATTTTGAGGTTCTGTTTATCTTTGCTTTAGCTACTGTCGGAGTGCTATACTTCCACACTGAACTGTATTTTCCAGGTATGTTTAGCTTTGACTTAAGAAGTACAAAACATGGTATGATTTAAAACTTTTAAAAGCAGGACTTTTGAGGAGGATAAACAGGAGAAATTCTAGAGGAGGAAGAAAAGTAAAGCCGTCCAAAGGAACAACACAATCCTTTCCAGGTCCTTCTAAACAAAAATCTGTAACATTACTTCTGTTTATTTCCCTTGCTTTTAATCCCTTCCTTTTAATCTTTAGTAGGCTTTGAAATGCCAGGTATCTTTTTATTTGAGGATGAAATTAATTAGCCACATTGGAATTCGTTCAGGACCCCAGGGCTTCACACCCTTACACTTACGTACAAGCACATACACAGACACACAGAAAGGCATATAATTTCAGAACGTTGGTTTATCAGACAGAAAGCAAATCCTCGTGGTCTGAGTCTCATATCCACTCATTAGGACACTGTTTCAGTACTACTGCAAGGGAAAATACCACCTACTGACTTGGCAATGCCATAATTTCATGCAACATCTTCAGCATACTTGAAAACTTCCTATTCAGAACACTCAAGACCTTTTCTTATATTACTTTTGGAAGCACAACAGATTATTCAGTATGACTTTTCTGGATGATCTGGTAACTTGGTCAATTGTACAGTGTACAATTCCTGAAAATTAAAGTGATTATTGTATACATGTTTTAACTGTGTCATATCTAATCTGCATCATATGTTACTCTGTACAAGTTACTCCATATCTGAAATAGTTACATTATATAGCTAAATATTTTAATCACATTTGCCTCTCAAAACTATTATTCTTGTTATGGTTTTCTTCAAAATGGTTTCTCAAAATCTACATAGCCACAGCTCTGACAATAAAATTATCATAACAATAGTTTCTTTTGAAAATGTCTGGTGAACACCAGGCCCACACCTGAGAAGCAGTTTTTAATTTGGATTTACACTAGGAATGAAAAAATGTTAACTTGTAAAATGCAACAATTAGCTGCATCTCCTACAGACCACATATAGTCTTATTACTTGTAGTCTAAACAGTTTCCTCAGATTTTTTTTTTGCTTTAAATTTATTGACTACATTCAATAAATACTGCATCAATTTTGAAATAAAGGAATGATAGAGGAATTAAAAGCACCTTAAATGGAGGAGCACAGGTATATTAACCCTTAGGGCTTGAAACAGTTTTCTTTGATCATTCAATATCACTATTTGCTAAGCTGTCAAGGACGTGAATGGTATGTGTAACTGAATTTTTAACCCACCTACCAAAGAATTTATGATCTAGCACTGCTAAAAAAACTGACAGATATTTCTTGTCCTCCTAAAATTGTGTTGCGTTTAAGTAAGGAACTACTGAAGTGAAATGAAAGTCTTTGATTGACTGGTAACAGACTAAATAGCTTAACAGCAATCTGTAACTGTAAAACTATAATATTAAAACTGTCTTTTAAAAAATATTTTAGCAAGGTGGCAGTAGGGAAGTATGCTTTGATCTGTCATCTGGATCAAGTTAACAACAAAACTCTCATGAATGAGGTTCGAATGAAGAAAAATAGTAAGATTTGTTGCTCTGGGATAGAGGCGTAATACCATTCAATAGCTATTACTTTTATTCGGATTTTCTTTTCAATCTCTATTCACTAAATGGAATTTGAACCAGTTCTAGAATACTCACTTTCAACAAGGTAGGATTTTTCCCTATATGATATGGGAGGGAGGCAGATATAAGGCCTACAAGCTCTCCTGGAGGTATCCTGTGGTTTAATTATTAAACCATGGAATTTAAAATCTAGAGATCCACATTCTATCTTTGATTCTGTAATGGACTCTTGTTTACTTCAATGACACAGAACCTCTATTTCTTTCAATTTCACTATTTGAAAATAAGCATACTAATATTTACATAAAGTACTTTTGAAATCTTCATGTGGCAGATGTTTAGTTCTAATCTTCCTGACTTTTATTAATAAATTATTTAAGCTGAGGTTTTTTTCCTAAAACAATAATTTTGAAAACACTTTTTTTTTAAAACTTTGAAATCCAGAAGGTAAGGGTGTAAAAAATTATGCGTTTAAGACTACATAGTTCACCAAGTTTATCCAGAAGTTGCATAAATTTATGGGAATTAATCTGGATTTAATGAAAGCATTTGCAACTGCAATTAGTTTTCCTGTATGAATCCAGTGCTTCAGGCCTGAATTCCATTAGCTAAGAGTTAACAAAATGTTTGCTAATTAAGCCAGCTCTGTACATACTTTCTCCAAATAAAATCAGTTTTCATGTCAGAACAATATTTTTACACATTCTTTGAAAACTGTTACCTTCTGAAGGCAAGTGAAGAATTTCTTATCATTTCTACCACAGCACAATAAAGTGCTAACTGCCATAGAATACAATTTATAGCTAATACTCTACTTGATAAGTTATAGTTATTTTAATATTGGACAACAAATGCTGTGCTTGGCCTCAAATTTCCTTAAAGTTCACCAAATTACATTTGTCACTCACAATCTGTTAAAGGACTATAACAGTTTGCATGAAATGAAGACTTTACAAAAACAGCACATATTTGTTCATTAAAAAATACAAAATATTCCACAATAGTAGATTGTTACCCTTGTGTAACAGAGGAAGACAGACTTGAAAAGTAGGTACAATAGGCATCTCAAAAGGCAACACAGAATGCTGTGTTTCTAAGTAACCTTTATTGTGACTTCTAAGACCAAAGAAGTCATCGCAGGCTACGTTTAAAATTAAAATTAAATGCCATGTAAAGTTGTATTTCGAGAACCTGATCAAGTTCACTGCCTTTTTTTTTTAACTCTACACCAAGTTTCCATTTTTTTTCACTTCTGCTGTCTGATCATCATTAAATATTTTTCTGAGATCAAAAATAACAAGTTCAAGTTCCAGCCTTGAAGTCTATTAAAAACATGTTCATCACTGTCATTTAGTTCCACCCCCTTCAAGCATTACAAGCTTACTAGACATATATGCTTCCTGCATAAATGACCTGATAATAAACCAGTGAGCTCAATTTGCCATGTAGAAGAGATTTAAGAGAGATTCCATTTCAAAGTTTCAGTTGAAAATTCTATGCTTAAATTTCCTGATATACTTAGAGATTTTTTTGAGCACTGGTTCACTAATTATCTAGCTGAAGCAAAAAAGGTAATTCCAAGGCTATCATTGTTAAAAAGCTGAACCTTTAGACTACTCTCAACTCTTTTTAATGGTAGCACACTTCTTGAATCAACACATGACTAAATGAGACAAATTGTTAAAATATATCCACAAACTATGGTTTTGACAGAAGAAGAACTTGTGTCATTTTTCTGCAAGCCAAAGGATCTGTTAATCGGCCATTGTTTTGAAGGATCTTTTGCCAGTAATAGAAACGCATGGAAGAAGTGGACATCAATATTCCTCAATATATTTCCAAAGTATTCCAGAGCTTGTATTACTTTATGCTAATTATTCAGGTCACTTCTAACCGCATAATATTAGCAAAGTAATGCTAATTATTTCCAAAATAATTTATACTCTTGTCTTCAATCATTAGAAATATATGATAATATTAAATTCAAGTTTTTTTGTTGTTTATGTAGTGAGTTTTTAGAGGCCAAGAAAATTCCAACAGAAAAAACCCTTAAGTTATGAAGATTATAAGTTTGCAAGCACTCATCAGCAACCAAAAGATAACAAAAACATTACAGTATAGTAACTAACTAGGAACTCCAGATGCTAAATAACTGTCATAATCATAACCGTACGGGTGTTGGAATGCATCACTGTGGGGTACAGTTATGTTTTACTGAGTGCTTTAATTATGCATTTTCTTTTTATAACATCCCTGTAATGTAATCTATTCTTCTATTCTTACTCTTAACTGTATTTTAACATGGGTTTTGCTGCTTTGTTTCCTGCCTCCATCGAAGAACACAATTATTTTTTTCCTCTGTTAAAATTCCAAATGGGCTAATAAGCATGTTCTTCTTTTCCTATAATAGTGTATGACTCGTCTTGGAAAGTGTGAGAGACAGGATGCATGCAGGTTAACAGTGTGCATGATAGCTTATGGGAGAAATGTTTAGTTACTCCTCATTTAACTTTTTTTTTTTTTTTTACCTCATTAATGATACAAATGTGGCATATGAAAAAAAGAACATAGTAAAGTTTTTATGCTAAGAAAGCATATATTTTTTTCTCTTTCCCATCTATATCTAGTTATATATTACACTTAATTCATGTGATGTTTTACATTAAAATCTTATAATTCTTATTATTTGTTTCACACATCTAACCAGAACACTTGTTCTTCAGTCCCTGTCCACCCTCCTCAGTTTCACAGGATAGAGAACAGGGACTAAGACACAGTACCGAGTGTTTTCCAAGTTTTCAGGAAATCCAACCTTCCTCTCAGGTGAAATACAAAAGCAATTGCTGGTCAAATTATATACTCTGACTCCTGTGCAGCAATGGAAAGCAACTTCCAATGTAGATCTCTTTTCAAAGACTTGGATCTGATAATTTAGAGTTGAACATAAGCATAAAAGTTTTATATATATTTTGTTTCTTTTTTAATTAGAGTGCTATTTAACCGATATTAACAACCATTACACCTGCTGCTTTGTAAGATTACAAAACGTGACTGACTTATCCTGAAAGAAGTTAGAGCTCATAGGGAGTCTCCCTCTGCATGAGCAGAAGGATAATAGTCTCACAAACACCAGCTGGGCTATTAGACACTTGGCAGACAGAGACAGGCAGCAGTACCAAGTGCCAGGCAGACACTTATCTAAAGTACTAAGGCCAAATTTCAACTTTCCTGACACTCGTGATTGAACAAGGTTATGTTGATTTCAGCATGGTCCATCTGACTTTTTAGTTTCTGTCTCCACATTTAAAGTTTGTGCTTTTGAAGTCTTTTTAAGTTCTGTGAATTAAAAGTATGGCTTGAAGCGCAGGAAATATCTCGTAATAATATAGCATACTCAGTAATGTATAGGCTAAAGTCATGCTAAAAGTATTTGTCTGAGTCCTACTACTAAACTGGGTAATTACATAGAAGTATGTAAGAACATAGACACAAAGAAGTGGCTTAAAAAGCATAATTAAAGCTCTGAAACAGTAGCTGCCTGAGGACATCTCAGGCCAGGTCCTACTAAATGCAGACAAGCAATGTAAGAAGGTAAGGTTCTCTGGTTTTTGGTGGGGTTTTTTAACAACAGGAAATAACTCATTAAAAAGATACTTCCCCATAATAATTATTTAAAACCAGACATGAATCAGAAACTTCAGCAGAAAAATGATACCTTTGAAATTGCAAATCTCTGGTTAGTAGCACTGATAGTCTTTCAGTGTCTTTAATGTCTGAATAGTTAATTTCAGCTGTAATTTTTGCAGTTTCATTACCAAGCCTAGCTCTCTCATTTGTATCACATACGAAATATAGTCTAAGTTGAAATTACTACATTTCTTCCATTATATGCAATAAACATTGGTAAATAAAACATAAATTTCAATGGATGATATATTGGAATTGGACCAAAATGGATATAACATCACAAAACTGTCTTGTTATGCTTTATAGAGACACCTTATCTATAACTAATTTTTGTTTGATGCTTGATTGTAGAAATTATAAGTTTTATCCACCATCGCAGGAGCAGGAAAATGACACCAAATTTTTACAGTATTTTTTAAATAACTGGCTACTTAACACTGTACTTAAAATCAAGTGTTAAACTATATTTAGCTTTATTATCATGAGGTACTTTGTAGTAGAACTTAAGGTCTTGTTTCAAAAATGTCTCATGAAGAAAAAAAAATTTTTGGCTTGGCAGTTTACTCATTTATACAATGGAGATATTCACTATTCCTATCTGAGACACTTAATACCCATTTTCACCTATCAAGCCAGACAGATCAAAAATTACAAAAGTTCCAGTGTTAATATATACATTAATTTATATCTGCATTACCTACTTTCTCCATTTAATATTTTCAGTCTCAGTGGAGTTAAACCATTTGTCTGAACAAAGTGCATTATGACGGCAATAGCTATTGAGAAGTTTTAGTATAAGGTCACAATGAGATTTTCACCAGTGCAAAAGGGTGCCATTACATATGGCCATGCTTAAGATATGATATAAATTCTTCAAGAATGAAAAAATTCTGAACAGAGAACAAACAGAAACAGATTTTAAATCAGATCACCATCTACAAAGCAGGAAAGGACTTATGTACCAGGCCTGTGAAGCCTTCAGGGTCTGACTGCTATAGGCTACAAGGCAAAAAAAAGTCTGTCTCATTGGAAAATATTTGTGCGAAAACAACATCTGAAAGAATTTGAATTCCTGAGAGCATAAGGATGAAAAAGTTATGCCATATCCTTCAACTTTTATAATATGAATTGTCAAATCTTTCTAAGAGTATGCGAAAAGCTGTCAACATTTTTAATATTTTTCCAACACAGAACATTTCTTCTGAATTAACTAAATTGATCGGGCAAAGGCTATTAGCTACACACGCACGTTCTCTTTCTTACCTTGTGCCATATGGACCCTGCTGGGTTGAACTATAGGAACAAGAGGCACTCTGCTGTTTCACCCCTACACTAATCCATCTGCATTGGGTTTATATCTGAGCTGTTTGTACATGGCAAAATTGAGAATTACAGATTCAGATTAAAAAAATACAGATTCAAAATTATAAAACCCAATGTTAAAACTTGCAGAAATATTGCCCTAGGATATTTCTCATAAATAGAAAAGTATAAACTACAAGGATTTTTAGGATAGTAAATAAATTAAAGGCCATTGAATGCATGGGCTGCTTGTATTGACATCAATGGTATCTAAACAGACACATTTAAAATCAGAGATTAATAGCCATTTTGCTACATTGCCTGAGAATTTTAAAGAAAACAATAACCAGACGGATTTTCCTCATATGAGAGTTCAATATATAAAGTCATTAGAAAATCTATTCTTACCTGCCCAAAATAAAGCAAATAGTTTGTGTAGCATAACTGTAAAGAAAATAAAAGCCCTAAAACTTAAGGGTCTCAGATTACTCCTTTGTTCAAGGTTAGGTGCTTAAAACTTGAGCAAGACCAATATTATGAGTGACAGTAAACAATATAAATAGAACAGGAAAAAAAAATAGCTCAGTGGTCAAATATGACTGCAGCACCCATGTGAATGGATTCCTAACATGGATTCTATTTACTGTGCAGTAACATTTAGACTCAACAGTACAATAATTCTCTCTCTGAAGCAGATCAACGTAAAATTATTATTGTTATTATTATTATTATTATTATTATTATTAATAATAATAATAATAATAATAATAATAATAATTTACTCTGTGCTCCTAAAATATTGCCACCTGTGAAATTCGAGGAAATCAGAAACATTAAATTAGTCTGGCAACATCAGAAACAGAAGCAATAGTGATTAGGAACCAACACAATACCAGAACAGTGCTACTGATCACAAGGTCTACAGATGATGATGTCTACAGACACTGTAAGAAATCATTGCAAGACTTTTTTGTTCCCACACTTGTTAAACATTAGAGGGCTTAAATGCAATTAAATAATGCATAGTGTTGCAGAATAATGTTTCAGGCTGCCAGAATAATCAGAATCACAACAACTTCTAATCCTATTCTTTGTTTTATACAGCAATATAAACACTTCCAATATCATAAAATACACAGTGCAATACAGCTGAATTAATCTCACAGGGAAAATATAACTCAGGGCATTTTGTTATTGAGTGCTTGATGTCACCACCATAATATCACATTAGCACTATTTCTGATATATTTAATTAAAACAGTATATGTAATGCAACATGCTGCCTTCAATTCCATTTTATCCCTTTGCTGCTGAACGAGTTATTTGAAATAGCTCGATGTTAATTAGTAAGAAATACTTCTGTATATTGCATGCAGGAGAAAATATTGATTGTGGTTAATTTGCTGAGAAATCATGGTTACACAGATTTTTAAAATGCCTTGATTGTTACTCATCCTTTTTGTTTCATTAGCAATATGTTCATGTGATGAAATACAGAGTAGTGAACTAATAGACTAGAGAAGACTGCCAAACACCAGCTTTGCCTCTGGCCAGAGTATTCTATACACCTGCAGTCTCGAAAACACTGGAAAGGTTTCTAATTTCATGTTTTGAGAAGAAGAATAAAATGCTCTCAAGTAGTTAGAAGACCTTGCATTATGGCCAACTCCACTTACATTTTTGGCTCTATATCTCGAAAGTGAAAAGAGGCAACTGGGAAATTTTCTTGCAGTATCCAAGTTCAGAATGAATCAGGAACACAGCAGTGTCTTCTGCTCTTACCAAAATCTCTTGAGATGTTCTAAATGTGAACTTTAAGCTAATTATTTCATGAAGGATTGCATCACTATACAAATTTCTCTAAAAATAGCTGTCTCAGAATTCTCAAAAGGATTCTTGGCTGGGGTGATTATAAATATTATGTAATCACTCAGCCAAGCCCTCCCGGTGATTTTATTTAATACTGTATTTCTGAAAGGTTTTTTTAAGCCTACTACAAAGTTCTATGGCTCTCAAAATACAGCATTTGGTGTATGAATCAAAACAATTCCAGTGGTTCTGCTTTGCTGGAAGTTCGTTACTATGCTTCCCATTTATTTAAACCACTAAACAATAAATATTTAACTGACAGATTGCAGCTGCTAAATTATATTTAAATCATTAAAGTTAAATATCCTCATTTCTTAAGGGAAGGTATTTGCAACACAGAGGTCAATATTATTACTACTAATTTTACAGGTGGATACACTGTGATACAAATAATTTTCCTAGGTTATCAAAATATAATGTGAAAAAACCTGTAGAAGTAAGCCAGCACTTGAGATAAAACCAATGCTTTTCTTCCAGCTTAGAAATAAAAAGAGTTTTACTTAAACTGACACAGTTACAATCCAAAAAAGGACTGCTCAATTCATTCACTTAAATAATATTTTGGTCTTTAATATATGTACATCTGTAGCCTCATATTTAAAATAAATTACATATGTTCTTATTCCTGTACAAAGGCAGTATATTTCATTTCTTTAACATGCTTCTTTTTGTTTTTAATTGTGAAGAATTGTGACAAATTACTTCAAAATCAATGATGTGGTAGTTCACAATCCATTTGATGTTTCCAAAGGCCAGAAAAATTAGAACAGAAAAATTGGAGAAAGATATATTTGGTGATAGGAGCATTATTTAAGCCATGAACTATTTTAAAAGTGGAAAAAAAAAAATCTGAAATTTGCATTTGATACTTTTTTAAACCTTCTTTTTTGAACACATTCTATTTCTTGTTCAATTCTATTTTAGTTTAGATTACTATTGGGATGTCCTTTGTAAGTCTGCAGGCACTGATGAGCAATGGAAATAAGTACATTTGTCAATGCAGAAAACATTGACATTTTATAACTCAAAAATTAATTGATTAATTAAAAATAAAAGCATGCATGTGTCTTTTTTAGTTTGGTGGGGAGGGGCACATTTGGGAAGTAAATACTTTGCCTTCAAACTGAGTAATAGTTTACTTCACTGTTGTAAGGCAAACCACATTAAAAATAAAAGACATAAAATAACCTCAAGTTTATGACATGGATACACTAAGTTGAATATTCATACCTAGCCAGGCAGTACACTGTATTCATTTTACCTTTGCCAGAATGGTGCCTGTTTAGACAATAGCTTGTCACTCCCAGATATTGAAAAGCTCTTGGTACTTTTCTTCCTCTCATGGAATTTTTCATGCTCATTGCCTGTGGCACAATGTTAATATTCTTCTGAAGCAACTCTAAGGATACTTATGGAGAGCCAAGAAGCTTCCAATTGAAATACGAAATACACCAGGATGCTTCAGGAGTCTACCAGAGGGATTAGAAAAGTTTTTCACAGTTTGTCTGTGGTAAAAGCAGCTATATTTGCATTTAGGCAATTCAATCTCAGTGCAAGCCTGCGATACATTACAGTGCAGTGATAGAATCTGTTTTTCTGGACTTCATCCAATAACAATAAAATTCTATGAGTAACCTCAGTACTTCGGGTTACTCCACAGAGTTTAATAGAACTGACCTCCTGAACCTTTAAGACATCTACTACATACTGTGCCCTGTCTCTTTAAATATGAAGCAGGCTTTTGATGCCTACAATGACCTCTCAGCTCTTGCACAGCACTGTGAGTAGCAGCAGATGAATTTGCAAACACTTTGATGTTCCAACTAGGTAAGCACCTATAAATGCTACAAAGTGTATTTATTAAAACTCCAGGACTCTTCTCTTAAATTGCAATCCTCATTGGCCTCATCAGAGTTAGGTGAAAGAGCAGTAGTTGGCCCTTTCCTGCACGTGGAAATACTGAGAAGTATTCGTGTATTTTTCATGTATGAATGTATTTTTCATACATGAAAAATATATTTCATATATTTCATGTATCAATGTATTTTTCATACATTTTTTGTATGAAAAAGAATTCTGACTCTAGGAAGTTTAGTTTTATGAACAAGATTTTCCAGAGGAATACAGTGACTTCCCTTCTTATGCCTCAAAGCACATATTTCTGGGCATTTCATGTATACATCAGAAATCTTGGATTCTGATGAATTCACACACATACCTCTCCTTCGTTGTCTCTCAAGAAACAGCCTTTGAAGCTCTCTCAAAAAAAAAAAAAAAAAAAAAAAGCCCATTGTGCTTGTGCTTACTTTTTCACATCAGGAGAGGATTTTCCAAGCTACAGTGATCCTACCTTGGACACCGAAGCCACCACTTCAACAGCAATAGCAAACCAGTATCCTAGGCTTGGAGTACAAGGTTGTGCTTTTTTGGGTATTATCTATTGCAATGATCCATAGTACAGCATGATTTGAAATTGCTAGAAATATGAAATTGAAGTTTATCAACTACATTACAAATTCTAGTATGCCACTGAAAAAGACAGCAGCAGAGAGACTCAGAGAGTTTCCAAGACAGAAAGAAACTCCCCAAACTGCAAACAAAAGCAAAAAGTAAATCCAACTGTCAGATATACTATGATGTAGCATGAGTGTTGAAGTTTCAATAATAAGCTAATAATAAAATAAGCAGTTTTAAATAACAGCTTATTTAGGCCAAAGTGATTCACCTGTCTATAAAGAACAAAAAATAAAACTTGATTGAAATAATATTTTCTACTTCAAATGGTAAAGCTCATCCTCACTGAAGGGTAATTTCAAATTATTGCTTCTTTACTTAAATGACAAGTCTTTGAAAAACAAGATGTTCTTGGGAGACATGCAGGACATAAGGAGAACAGATGCAATTAGAAGCTCAATTGCAGCGTCACCATAGGAAATCTGCAGTATAATGAGGAAAATATAACAAGATTATCTAAAAAAACTATAGGACATTGCTTCTTTATGAGCTTTGCTGACATCTACAACAGTGCATGTAGATTTCCAGGCAAGGTGAAATTATGTTCAAGCACATTTCTAAAGTCAGTTAGCACTCTAAAATAATTACAAATTATTTTCCAATAGCTTGTCTACATGATTTAAGACAAAATCCGTATTAATGGCTGCTTTACACTGCAACAACTGCCCTTCTGTTTTGCAGGTCTAACACAATGGTGAAATGAAAATGTGGTTCTGAAGAGAACACATCTCAGCAAAGTTTAGGGAATATTAGAAGTAGCATAGGAATTGTAAAAGGAAGACAGAAAAATAAGTGGAGTAAAACAAATTTCTTCTGAAACACAGTAGAAAATATTTTTACATTTAATGAAGAAATCTCCTAAAATTGATGCACCTGTAATTTTGTAGCAACACAGAACAGATATAAGAGTATTTTTCATGTTCAGGAGATATATTATTTGATGTGCAAACCAAGAATGGGACTTCCTCTAGGTTGTAAATATATCAGAATAAATGTCTGAATTGTAGATGTTGAAGGAGAAAGGAGGAGTTTGTCTGCAATACATTTATCTGCTGATGTCTCTTTGTGGAAGAGGCACAGCCTACTCTTACTGATGCTCTGCTAATGAGATTTTCAGCCACAGTGCTTCATATGCAGCCTAGCTTTCCCATCACTAAGTGAAAGACAGGGAAACTTTGTGAGGACCAACATGAAAAGGAGCAACATAAAAAGAAACTCCTTGGTTTCTTTAAGGTCTGCATTTCTCATCCTTTGCCCTGCTGCCTTGACAAGTTCTCAGCCTCCAGTAGCCCTGAACAGAAGGCTTCCTGCTTGATTCAATAGGTAGATGCATCAGAAGTCCATTTACTATTGTGGATATACATGAAGCAAAAATTCATCTTACAGTGTAGAACAAGAGTGGATTTGCCAGCCTAAAGTTTAGCATTATCTAGTGAGTCATCTTCAAATATTTAAAAATCTCTCTCCATTCATTATCACATTAGGCTGGAGAAGTTAAGCTTTTTCTTTCTTTCTTTCTTTCTTTCTTTCTTTCTTTCTTTCTTTCTTTCAGCAGTGTAACAGCTGTGGAAATGGGGGATGAGACAAATAAGGCCATAAGAAAAAAATGGATGCTGCAGCTGATCATTCACTGAAGTTCTAGGGAATCAGAAATTGACTGGGAGACAGCATCTCTCAAAGAAACTGAGGAACAGTGTGGATTATCACACGGTGTGGAATCTGACACTTCCCCCCTGCCGCCCAGAGCAGCTATAACAAGGAAGAGTAGCACTAACAAGCCTTTGTGTTGGGTGCACATGTGAAAGCTTTGGGGGTTGACAGTGGTTCTCCCCAAAGGAATTAAAGAAGTATGAATGATCTCAACAACCTCTATTATCAGATAATTCTTAAGTGTAATAAAGTGGTGACCTAGTTAAACCACATTCCTGTCCCTGGTGTCTCTTTTTTTTTTTTTTTTTGTGGTGTCTGAGATAACAGGGAGATTATTTTGGCATCAATTTAATCTAGTTAAATAGCTTTACTGAAGATCTTTATCACTATAAATAATGGAGGTATGTGAAGTATTTGGTTACAATTCTAACTGAAGTTATCCAAAACAATGCCTCTCTAGCAAATCTTCTTCTGCTGTCCCTTCACTCTGCCTGAAGAAAGTTATGAATGTTTTGAACAATTTTCAGCAATAGCGTAAAGGTACAAAAGGAAACAAAAAACCAAAGAAAATAAAGCAGTTTGCCCAACTCTCTGATGAACATTTTAAAATATCTGCAACAAGCATGGAACATGGCAAAGTGGTGTATTCATTTACTCTTCAGTAATGAAAGATAAAGGTGAAAAAAAGAAGATATCTAAAAGAGAAAATAACTGCCTTCCCTTTTCCAAAGCAAAGCAAAACAAAAATCCCTAAAATTATTTGGAATGTAACTTCATCTGCTCTGATGCAGCACATTGGGATCAACTACTAAAAAGCATAAAGCATGTCTGCCTATTTAGCATATAAAATTTGGGTGAAGTGTCTCCTGGCCAGCTGACTGACCTGAGACATGAGTGCATCATGGCTGGAACACAGGTACTTGGCTGGAATGTCTGTAATGAAGTCAGCATCACGAGTAGATGACAAGTTCATGCTCAGGGGCTGTTTCCTATTTTTATAGACCTGTGGGAAAGAGCTATAATGATTAGATGCATGAGGTCAGAGCTATTGGGAATTTACCACAGCAGCAAGGGTTTTCCTTAACTTTCTGTTATTGAGTGCATGGAGTTCTACAATATGTCATGCATGATTCAGAATAAAGAATCATAACATTGACTCTGCAGAATGTCCTAAATATTATTAATATGGCATGCTTATTTGTAAAGTGGCACACTGCCTGACAGCAGAGTGGTTACTTTGACAGGCTAAGGAGATCAGAATGATTTTGCCAATGGTATTCTCCCCCTCCTCAAGCAACAATCACAGAATTCAGTAATGTCACACAAAGGAAAACAGCAGGTACAACACCTTCAGACATGATCTGAAAACATCTTTCTCATCTTTTCCACCTATTCTGAAAGAGGAAAGGTGTTTAACAACATCAATGACACACAGCACAGGTCTTTAGTACCTAGGTTATCTGAACATCCTTTGTCCTCCTGCCTACAGTACCTCTTCTGGCTATGACTATTACCTTTTAAAAATAAGGAGGAGTAGCCACTGCACAGTATGCAGAGTTTTAAACATTTTAATTAGACAGAGAAGAAACCTATATACTGTGTCTGGTACATGTGTACTTTGTCTAGTATGGTTATTTTCTTCATTAATAGAGCAGAACATAAATTTGCTTGTGATAAAATCTGTTTCTAGAGTTTGTAACTACATGTTTTTTTATTAAAACCTCAAATGACTCACAGTGTTGCAGACAGGGTGATTTTTACTCATTTGAGAATTTATTTTAAGGATAATCATGATTTCCAGATAACCTCTCAGAAAGTCTGAAACCTTCTGAAAACACAATTATTTTACAACAGATAAGCAAATAGCTGAATAGAAGGAGGTTAGAAAGAGTCAACAAAACGGATATATATTGCTTTATGGCTAGGAGCATCTACTCTCCTCTGTCTCACATAATGAAGAAGGTTGGAAGCTATGTGAGGAGGGAAAACAGAAAGTGTATTGGCTGCATATAATACGAGCCAAGCAAACATGCAGCTAAATACTTAACAACCATAGAAAAGCAATACAGAAACACTTACATTGAACACCTCCTACCTTTTGTAACTGCTGTCACATGTCAGACCTGGCTTGAAGACTTTCAATATGACGTTAGAATAAAATAGTACAAATGAAAATAATGCCAATTTTCTGTTGCCTTGAAAGTATGAAAATGAATGTCTCCCCACCTGCTGTTTCAACTGATGTACTAATCTGTCCTTCTCTCGTTTAAGAGCCATTACTTCCTCCTGAGTCTTCTTTTTCTTTGAAGCAGACAGTTCAAGCAAGGCAATGTTTGCATCTTTTTCACTAATTGCAGCAAGCAAAGCTTCCTGTCTGATAAAATAAAATTTTAAAAAAGAAATGTTATATTCTCATTAAAACAGAACATGTACTACTATATCATACTACATGAGAAGTTTCAACCACTGGGAGAACAATCAGCTACCTTCTGAATACTCTTTAAATACCAAATATTGTCAAGTTTAATCAAATAATGAAAAAAAACTTATTAGCCTAAACGTTCTCTTTATAGGTTTCTCATTATTTAACTGTTTCATAAAACATTTAACTCAGTCTATTTTACTGCAATATGATCTCTAACAATATTTCTGTGAAATGTCTTGCTTTTAAAAATATTTAGTATTTATTTTTTTAAATTCCCTTTCCTGAATTCTAGAATATCTTACATAAATCTGTTGTGAATTATTCAAATCATACAGATTGAACAATAAAAAGCAAAGTGATACAGATAAAACATATTTTTATATTACCCTGTTAATTTGGTACCCTAGAGACCTCAGTACAGAAATCTCTGGACATTGTCCTCACATTTAGTTAAATGTTTTCATATGGATTTATTATTATTCCCCGTGTCACCACAAAACTGTAATTCTGGAAGTAAAATACAACTTCTACAAAATAAGTTCCTTGATCTAATTGTTCATGAAGAATCTTTTCTTTTGGAATCTTGACCTCTCAATCTCCATAAAGCAAACAGAAACTTACACCACTCAGAAACATACAGAATTACATAGAAGCTAGCAGGGTCACATCATAAATAGTTTGTGAGGATATATGGCAAAGATAATTTTTACAACACGCAGTTGGAAACACAGGTCTTGCAGTATCTTATTATTTCTTATACTCTAAAATGCTCACATTAGCAAGGCCATAATCTGTCCTTTATTTTCCTAAATAAAAGTAATATGTTCATCTTCTGCAACTCATTCAATGACAGCCAAGAAAAAGCATATAATACTTAATAGCTTTTAGAACAAAATTTGTTATGTCCTATGCCTTTTTCCAGAACTATATAAGATCAATCATTAAAAAATAAACATGGATAAATGAGCCATAAATTAACCTTAGGCTCCAATTGCTAATAAATGTAAGAATATTGTTCATGAACTTCATACAGTCAAGGTGAGCAAGAAGTTTGGAATTCTCAGTCCTTTGACTTGCCTGCAAAAAATGTCAAGAAAGCTATTTCACTTTTATTTCAAGGTTCCTAATGTATTAATGTAAATATTTAAAGGACAATATTTCTGATGGAGTCAAAGAAAAACAATTCATTTATTTTACTCTCAAAGTTACAAGACATGGATCAATTTTAGATAAACAGTTGTATTTTATTCATACACTTAAATAGTCTCATTTATTATTCTGTCTTCTTCATTCTAATCACAGCTAAATAATGTTTAAAAGAAGATGCCATAAGTCTCCAACAATCTTAATTTAAATGGAAGCTATTAATTACTTTATATCACAAGTATTAAAGAAAAAAAATATATCAAAGGGTCACACATCCATAATACTAATCTGAAATGAGATACAGGTATATTGTTTTCTATAAACCTCATAATCATGCACAAAACTTGCTGCATGGTAATTTATAAAAGACTGTTGGCATTTTAATGTGTTGTGCTCAAATACAATTACCAATTTTTTAACATTTTAATTAAAATCTTAACTTTTTAATGCACTGAAATAGAAGAAAGCTGATGTATTGGGTTTGGGGCGGGGAGGGTAGGGGGGAGGGCATTTTTTGGTAGTGGGGGAAGGGCCCATCTTGTGAGAGCACAAAGCTCCACTGGCTCCAAGGCGGAGACCCCCCAGCCCAGGCTGAGACAATGAGCGCTACAGAAATGCCTCTGCGAATCTGTTTTTGTGAAGGGAAAGACTGTCCTGAAAAGAAGGGGCAGAGAACATGGAGGAGAGGCCATTGACCTAAAAAAGGACGATCATTGGCCTAACCAAAGAGAGAGCTCTGTTGCCAGAAGAGGAGGAGGGGGACGACAGAGAACCTCAGACACCCAGTTCAACCACATGGAGTAGTAGAAGGCAAAGGAGGTCCCTGCAGCTCATGGAGGTCCGTGACTCCAAGTGAAGCTTGCTTTGGAACATCTTGTTCCTGGACTTTCACGCCAGGAAGAGTGGCAATGCTGAAGTGACTGCAACCCCTATTCCCTGTCCCCTGTGCTGCTGGAGGGGGAGAAGGTAGAAAAATCAGGAGCAAAGTGATTTGAGCCTGGAAAGAAGGGATGGGTGGGGGAAGGTGTTGTAAGATGTGGTTGTTATGTCTCACTGTGCTACTCAGATGCATGGCAACGAATTAAATTGATTTTTCTTCCCCAAGTTGAGGCTGTTTTGTCCGTGACCATAACTGGTGAGTGAGCCATCCCTGTCCTTCATCCTAGTCCCGTGCCCCCTTTGTTGAGACTCCCATCCCATCTCACCAGATGGGGGGAGTGAATGCAGGACCGCATGGTCCCACTATGGGTCAAACCATCACAGCCAACTTGCTATTGCATTCAACAATTCCTTTCACCTTGTGGAAAGCAGAGAACTTACATACCACATAAAATCTAAATATGTCCTCTTTTGAGCATCTGGCTCAACAGAAAGACAAATGTAACACAATTCCAGCTTTTTCTCTGCCGTACCTTTGACATATAAGTCTGTACTTTTCTGTTTTAGAAATGTGTCCTAACCCTAGAAGGTGGGGTTTTTTTAAGGATGATAACATGTCTGACAGAAAATGTCAGCAACAGGTATTCTGTGAATTTAAAGCCAAAGAAACAGCATATTGCCTTATTACTTAAAATACTCTTCTTCTAAATTAAATAAGATTAGGTTAGTTCCTCTACAGTTATCTGATAGCAGACTGTACTAAAATTACAAAGAAAGGTTAGTCAGAAGTTTTGACAATGTTCCAGTGGTTTGCATTGAGAATTATTTTCCATTTTTCAACTTGCATCAAGCAACAATTTTGTTGCTATTCTGAACTATTGCTATAATTTTAAAAAACATATCACATTGTTCTACATATCCTGAAAACCACAGGAACAAAGATTTGCCCTGTCTGCAATTGACACCAGTGGAATTAAATCCTAGTCTTTAATTCATTATAATCACTTCTGTAAAGTAGGTACCTTTGCTAAACAGCAAAATAGAGATCTATTTATTAACAGTTTAACAGTTTAAATTAACAGTTTAAAGATACACTTATCTAATATCTGAAGATATACATTGACATAACCATCACAAACCAAACACACTCAGAATGAAAATATGTAAAATCTACATCTCAGAAAATCCAAGGTTTTTAAATATATTTAGATTAATTCTTAAGTTATGTAAATTCCATCCCAGTCAGACCCAATACCATCTGTCTGCTCACCTAATAGCAAATTTCATGGTAAATACTTGTCATCTGAGAGGTTTCTAATGATATATAATGTTATTTAATTCTATGTAACATATATTACAGCTGTTAAAAGCCACAAACAGAATAAAAGTTTTAAATTGACTTGAAAACTACATGAAGCTACACTAAAATTTTACTTCTCCTCCAAAGCTTAGATTACTTCACTGCCTCAAAATTGGCAGTGAAAACACAAACACAACTAGTGAGGAAGAAGAGTCAGAACTATTGAATTATTTGGCATCATTTCGACATCTGATAATGGGATTCACTCACATCCACCTTTTTTGTATTGCCAGCCAAAAGGATTACACATTTTTGTGGTCATAACTGTTCAACTGCGCAACACTCTCTAGCCCTGCTTTAAAGTAGTAGATGAGATAAAACCTTCCATGGGAGAAGAGAGCCAGTCAATACACTTTGAAAAATCTGCCCTCTGGACTCTGCAGTCCCAAAACCACAAGATTCTGCAGACCCTAGTATGCTTTTACTCAGCTGATGGTGTTGAGGGAATATGAAAGCCAACCAGAAGTTATGAGAATATTTTTGCAAGGGAAAGCTAACAAAATCTTTATTCTCTATTGTCTTATGGCTCACAGGATAATTCTATCCAGTACACTACTTCTATCTTGGGAAAATACATAACCAAACACTTAATTCCAGGAAATAATGATTCATACCAAACACTTCCAGGAAATAATGGTTCATAGTCATGTGAAATAGCTGTTGTCATATGACTCCATAAGTGCCCCACTGAGATGTTCTAAGATTTGAATCAAACCCACAGCACATACCCGAGTTTGAATTGGCCCCCCACAATTATTGTCTATATATTTTAAAGTTTTTATCTTTATAGTAAATGTAAGTGGAGTTGGGAGGCCTTAAACCTCCAAATGTTGAGAGAAAACTGCACAAGAATACAAGGATAGGGATTTCTGCTGAAGTTCTTCCACAGCAACGTGGAATGATGAACACATCTACACAAATGGGCAGCTGAATGCAGACTCACACTGTCAGTACTCTTGAAGCCGCCTGAATGTTCAGAAGCTGCAAAGTCTCATCTATCTAAAAGACAAGGTGTTTTAGCTTGGGCATTGTGCCACACAACATGCTGATGGCTTCCAGACTGGAACTGCCTCACATACAGCCTGCTCAGAGTGTGGGCAAAGCAAGCTTGCACCTGTCTGCACAGACATACTCCTGGACTGTCTCGGCATATTATCTGTGTCTATTATAATGGATAATCTGAACAGTATATAACCTCAAATATATAATCCAGTGGCAATTAACCAGGCACCTGGGTTAACAAGAGTTCAGCAGAGCAGGACTGTATATTCTACTGAACGATACATGTTATTTGCTTACATCCTTAGTAATTAAATACTTCGATACAGAGTGAATAGAGAGAGACCCAAAAGGTTTTATCATTATTTCACAGAGCACAAAATAAAGATGCAGGTTGTGACAGGTCATCTAGAGAAACTGAAGTGAGCTCCTTTACTTCTGCATGGCGTAGCACACTAACAGAGTTACAGTTCCTTCACCAAGTCCCTGGGAAACAGAGCTTGAAAAATACTTTGCCCACGCTGGTGAGGCATCCATCCTAAGTGATGAGATCCCATCATTCATGAGGCAGCCTGTGGGCACAGACCCAGAGCTCTACATCATCATATCTCATTTATTCCGTATCACACACAGGTTTACCCATGTCTGTGAAAGTTGCTGTACTACCCTGCCAACATACTTCAGGTTTCCTGTGGAAGAACTAAATCTGATGAACAGAAGCAATTTACTTTAGCTGTGACCCAGTGACTCTGCTAAAAAAAAAAATCACCATTTTTGCAGGAAACATTTGAAATCAGATTATCTGACACATAGGAAAAAGGCTAAGATGTCAGCAAAGCAGCTGACAATAATGACTTTCTCACAAACACAAAGTAAACTTAATTTGAAAATGTAAACAGGTGGCAAGGTCTTTGTCTTAATCTCTCTGGTGAGTAATAAACTTCCACTTTGCTGCTAGAAGCTGAAGTTCATCATGCATTGCTGTGCAAGAATTTTTGAAAATCAAGACCTGAACTGGCACCAAGAACAACATCCAGTCTGATATACTCTCCAGCTAACATCCTTAAGAGCATAAGCATAATTTATATTTCCTAATTATCTAGTGTGTCAGGAGAAAAAAAAAGAAAAAGTATCCAAATAGTGTTCTATAGAGATGTTATCACTCTTTGCAGCCAAAATGTCTCCTTATTGTTTAATAAATTATGGCAATAAAATATATTTAAAAATAATTTATTAGTGCACTGAATTAAATGACAGTCTTTAACAGTAATATTTATAAAGAGTAATCCTTTTTGCTATTAGTAGTTTTTCCTCTCTTTTTTGGCAAACTAATCTGTTATACAAATAACAGGGTGGTACTTTTAACACCAAGAAAAATCTCTCTAACTGTACATGGTAAAATTAGGTAAACTCTCAGATTAATAAAATATATGTTAAATCTAACAGCATTTGCTCCACATCGGTAATTATTCTCTACGTTTTCCTGGACATAGATAAAGTAACTCCTAGGATTCCCAATACTTAGAATACCACCACTCATTGCAAGGAGGAGAGGGAGAACTTTTCTTTGGAAAAGTAAAACTCCTGAAATGAAATTTCTCCTCCCCTGGCAAAGCCTAACTGTATTCTACTCCACAGCAACCTACTACATCAAGCTAGTCTCCTTAAAACAAAGACAGTGAATGTAACAGTCTTTTGATGAGCACACTTGTAGCTGTGGGATCAGGGCTTAAGGTAGTCATGATTCCAATGAGAAGTACCAAGAAACTTTCACAAATATCTTAGCACACTTAACATCACTTCATACCAAAATACAAAAGAGGACAAAAGGAAAAGTCCCTTCCTAATGTCCAGGAATTAATTTATCTACACATGTGGTATTCCACCCAAAAGTGTTATTCCACCCAAAACTATTCAGGATTCCACTATGTTTAATGTTTTCATTAACTACGCGGATGATGGACTAGAAAATCCGCTTATTATATTTCAATAAGGCTTGAGACTGCGAGGAGCTTCAAGTGCCACAAAGACAGAAATAAAAATGTCTTGACAAACCAGAGATGCTGTCTAGAAAATTAAGGAGAACTCCATATTAATGATCTGTTTTGAATAAGGCAAACATCATACTGTGAAGTATAAAGAGAAATAGTTTGAAAAACAGAAGTGATTCTTTTGATCTACGTTACTTCAGGAAGATCTTAGATGAAAACTGAATCATTTGGAGACTTCTGAGGAGAGAGCAACAAAAGCAGTCAGAGAAATGACTGACAAGAAAGTATTGGAAAAAACTACAATAAATAGTGTATGAGTGGCAACATGATAATGCTACGTCAAATTGAAATAGAACATTTTTTCCCATATCCATGGCACACAGAACAAGAAGTAAAGTGCACAAATTGCAGGAGAAAAATTGTGTGTTTTTTCCTCCTAATATCCAGCCAAGGCCTAATGTTAATGGCAGGTAAGTATGAACAGCAATTGAGTACTGGAAGAAATTGCTGGGGAAAGATGGTCGCTGCCAGTAGAATTCTTTTTCAACAATTTAGGCAAACGTCTGTTAGAAATGACGTTGGCATAGTTGATCTTGCCCCAAGACATGACCTTACCAGCAACCCAATTATACAATGATTCCATGCTTTAATGCCTATTTATTCTGTATATTATTTAAGACAGCAGTTCCTGGAGTTAATGACGTTTTATCTGCTTCCATCATATGCTTGCTAGCCCTCCTACAACTGGAAGAAAACACCTTTCACATTTAAGTTTCTCCAGCTATAGTAAGAAAGAACAATACAAAACTTGAGAACAATCAAGTTTATATGAAATTTTCCATGACAGCAATTATAGATAAGGATGACTTTATACTGCACAGGCCATTCCTCACTGATAGTGAAATATGGAGATACCTTTCCTTAGAGGATCTATCAATGATTAGTCTGATAATAGACATAGCTTTTAGACAAACAAACAGTTTAAAATCATATAAATCTTTTAGTAAAGTCACTGGAAGTAGTGCTAAAGAAAAAATTGATTTAAAGAAAAATACCATACCTAGGATTCGACAAAGCAGATTATACCAAAGCACTCAATTTTAAGTGTAATTTAACACCTGAAAAATGCAATCTTCTAGATCTCTAGCAATATGGACACAGAGTATGCGTTTGTGAAAGCATCTGTCTTGGAGTGAAAAAAATTACTTAATATGAAAAGGAAGCTTTAGCGTACTAGAAGGGAAGATAAGATAATGCAAGGAGAAATAAATCCGTGAAAGACTCTGTTGAATGCCAAACTGAAAAAGTATATTGTATACAGTATTTTATCAAACTTCAGCCTAAACAAATGTCAAATGGAATAATTTCTTTAACAAATATGGGCAACAACTGAGAAAAAAGGGTTGTTCACTAGCATATATTTAGTCAAGATTAACTATGGATAAAAAAAATGTACTAAGAACAGATTTAATAACCCTAAACTGTCATTCAGCTTGTAGGAGGCATTCAAGATACAGCTAATAAAACACAAAAAATGGTTCTAACCACCCACAAAAAAATCTCAGTAGTATAAAACACTGAAGGATGACCACTAAGATAAATGCTTTCTTTTGAGAGCTGCCTTGCAGTTAACCTTCTTAAAGAGTCTCCCAGAAACCTCTAATCATAATACATTGCATTGCCACTTATCACAGTCAATTTAGAAGTGAACTCTGTAAACACTCCTGCTTTACTCCCCACCTCTGTTAGTCTAAGAATAATTTTCTGAGCTTTAATAAAAGAACTCATGACAACTTTTTGGGAGGTGGGGTGAGTTCTTAGAAACAGTCCAATTGTAATCTAAGAGAATTCCAAGATTAAGATTTATAGAAACGAGATCTTCAAAAAAGAACTTTTACTGCCTTTACTACTTAAGCTGTTCCCCACAAAATACAGAAATGCAACTTAAAAAGTCACCATTAAAGTTCAATCAAGTCAGAAATGTTTGAACTAATGATATACAGTACTTAGCCAGCTTCTCATATGCTAATCATACTGAAGGAGAAAAAAAACAGCTCAATCAACCTTTTCCCTTTAATTATTGTTTTCTTTCCCTCATGACCCCCAGTGTTCAACCTTAAGTTCAGTAGGAGGTGACTAGAGATAGACAGTGATGAGAGATCCTGTTTGAAACAGCTTCTCTCTGTCACTCCTAAAGCAAATAAATGGTTTGTTAAAACATGCTGTTAATCCATTATGGATGTGCATGCATCTTTGAAAATAAACTTCAGAATATTACTGCTATTTTAAAGCTTTTTCTTTAAAAACAAGACATATTGATCATAAACATGAAATTTAAAATCTGTATATTCAACAACAGCTCTAAGTTTAAACTAGTTGTGTGACACAGGCATATAAATTCAGACAGTATTGATTTTAGACAATTATCAAAAAATCGCATGTTTGAGGCTGACAGAAAATTTGTCTCTCCAATTACATGACCAAATATGCTTTACAAAAGCATATTTATTTATAGCTTATTTCTTTTAAAGGAACAATTATTTTGCACTGTTTTCAGAGAACAATCTCTTCTGAAATACCTTCAGAAGAAAAACCAGCACTTCAGGTTGGCCTGGTGCCCTTAGTCCAAACACACCAAGAGGCAGAGAGGACTCTGTCATTAGCTATGGGACAGAAAGATGGGGGCCCCAATCTCTTACACATCCTAGTCCACCAGTCCAGTCCACCAAGCACTTTTCCTCATATTATCTGAATATCAAACCTTGAATTTACCATTTGATCAAGACTTCTGCTGGAAGCAGGTATGAGAAGGAGATACCAAAGCTTCCACTGTGCAAGACAGATAATTGTCTCTATATTACACCTGTATGAGATGTATATTTTCATTAGGCTAGAATCGAGAAGAAACAGGAGGAAGCAGCTGTCCCTAATGTGAAATTTCAGAGTAAATGGAAAGAAGGAAAAGAGAGGACTTGGTTCTGAATAATTACGGAGGAATTTCTTCAAAAAGCAGCTTTCCTATCCGTTTGTCCTTTTCCTCCAGTTTACCTCCCCAGAGACACAGTTCAGTGCTTCTTCCCAGTGTTTCATTATTTCCATAACAACACCTCTCCTTACATCCCCCAGTAACAATAACTGTATTGTCTTTAGAATGGCAATTTTAAATTATTCCTTTTTTTCTCCTAAACTGCACTTTGCAATGTGCATTTAGGTCTTTTGTTAAGCAAACAAAAATCATTCAGCATAAAAGTACAATAGAAATTTTAAAAGGCAAAGAAGGAACTTCATGCTCATCTTTTGGGGCTAATTTTCAAGTAAGAAGTAGGCACCTTTGAATTCTCTGAACTTTTCCAAGCCCTGTAACATTGCACTTCTGATGTCTCGATGATTTATGTTTTAGAAATGACAGCTAAGTAAAACAGACCACCTCAGAAAAGACATACTCATCTGTGAAAGCAATTACATCATAGTTTCATAGATCATGCTTCAATAACCACTGCATTATCATTTAATTCAAATGGGCAGCATTGCTTTCTCACGAGTAGATGTAACAAGCTCCAGATTGAGTGAGAAATTGAGAGGAGAAAAAAAAAAAAAAAATTCATGGTGCTGCAAAATACAGCTAAAGTTGGGAGATCACAATTATTTCTGGATTTTGCAGTTTTTTACTAGAATTGACTCTTATCTTTCATTTGGCTTTGTGTGATTCTCCACAGGAATGCAACCAACATTTGGTTAAAATACCTCTGCCTGTTTTATACCATATCACAATACGATGCAGAGATAGGGATTGCTGAGAACAAGAACAATGGCATGTGAATGCATGGGATTGTGTTACAGCAGAACACAGCACTGCACAGGGTCCACCTAAGTTAAACAGGAAAACAAAACTATAGGTACTCTGTCATTGTCAGCCTCCTCATCTTTCAACACTGCTTTTTGTGTTTATAGAAGACAAGGATAAAAGTACTTTGCAGGATGAACAGCTTGATCTCTAGAATATGGTTCTTGGTAACGTTTTTGAACTGCCAAATAAATGTTTAAGCTTGGAAAAAAGTTACTATTAAGAGTTTCTATTGTTTCAATGAATTTGCAGAGAATTAAAATATTTGGGTCAAAGACATATAAAACTGATATGCAGAAACAGAATATTAAAAACCCAGAAACTTTTGTTAATTGTATTCTGTTCTTGATTTGAATTGACACTATATTCCAAATGGCCATTTGTTACATAGTAGATGGTTATGCTAAAGAATCAGTAGGACTTTCTTTCAACTTTTAATAAATGCTGATCAACAAAATTATCCTTTTGGCAAACAGATAATACAAATAAAAAGATACTAAAATCTACTTCCTCCCTTTCCATTGGAAATTTAAGAACAAGATTAGTCAGATTTTGAAAGAAGTAACTTAAGGTTCTCCCTCTAATTTCCATAAAGTTACAAGCAATTGCCTTTTGAGTAACATATAAAACAAAACTCATAAAATACAATGTAGGTCACACTGAAGTTTAAAGCATATCACAGAGGGAATAATTAGCTCCATTTTGAAACAACATACAGAAATCAATATGAATATGTATTAGAATTTATGCCTTGAGCTTTACAGTATATTAGAAGGCAATCTCAGGAAAGAAAATTGCCTGAATACGTATGATTAACAAAATGTACTCTCTTGGCAGTGCATAATTCGTATTTGATAACTGATCTGAGGGCTTAGTTTAAATGCTCACTGACTAAATAGGGTGTCAGGCAGAGATTATGTAAACCAGTGTCATATAATTTCCACTAGCTGCAAATATATGTCAGAGTACAATTCTGTATGTTAGCCTTAAGCTAAGAAACTCCTTAGAATTTTGAATGTACACAATTATAATATTAAAACTGTCAGCCTAATTTAGACCTGTGAAGTCAGAATCATCATTACCATTATTAACATGATGACATCTATTACTTATTGCTACACTATGAGTGTGTTAAAACTGATAGATAGCTTAATTTTATAGATACAGGAAATTCTACAAATTATTACAACTCAACATTTTTTATTTTTTAAAACTACAATGTTTTTGTTAAATTTGCCTAGTTGATAAGGTATTTCTAGGTACAGAATAAACTTAAACACACTGCTGCAGACATATAATTTCTGAGTATCTCATTATATTGGGAATCATTGGATATATATTTTGATCAAACCACAGAAAATCAACTGCTAACACCACTGATAATTGGTGTTAACATAAAAAAAAAAAAAAGCAGTTGGGCATCTGAGTAAATAAGATAATTAAGTTATTCTCAAATTAACAGGTCATCCTTCTTTTAGGTGTGGGATGTCTAAAGACCTAAGTGCCTAAAGGCATTTTGTTAGATAATATTTATTCAAACCCTGTCTCCATTATTTTACCTCAGTGAAAACACCACCTTCATTTTTAATAAAATATTGTACGCCCAAAATACAGCATGTGAAAATAATGACTATAAAATAGAAAAGTGAATACAATAAAAGCCTAGAGCAGGCACGAGATGGAGAAGGGAATTAGACAACAGCACACAAATATCTTGATCTTTTTTGGTGGGTTAACTGTTTCAAAATTTGTTTCAGACTAAGGCATATGTACAGTCTTAAAGCTCTAAGATAATAGACATTGACTCACAGTGATGACAGTTCATACTGACTTTCTCAAAGTGGATGAAAGAGGCATAATGTATGTCACTGAACTTTATCAGAAAGAAGGCATAGTGACCAGAAGATGGATGTCTGAATGGCAACAAGGAGTCATCACAATAGAGGAAAAAAAAAAAAAAAAAAAGTAGTTGGATATTTTAAGACATTTTCACAAAAAAATTGTACCATTTAACTTCTTACGTATTGTACTAGACTAACAGGACTAACACAAGAAGTTCTCTATTGATTTGAATAATATTTCTGTCAGTCTTCAGGAAAACTGGAGGACTTTTACTGAGGACAAAGAAAGAGTCTGCTTTTGAGATAAGATCATGTTAGCTCAAATTTTACTACAAAAACGGATAATAAAATGACTTCATCCATAGGACTACAATGATTACTGAAAAGCTGTTTGATGATAATTTTAAATTATTAAAATCAGTGAACTAGAAGTAAAAAAAATTTATAGTATTTACTAATAGTTGCGTAGGTCAATGAAACAATCCGCTCTTTCCATTGATATCTTCACTCCCTTCTGCAGATATCAGCCACATGTATGTCAGAAGATATCTGTTCTAGTTGGGAATTCTCAGGTATATGTTAAAAATAACTGACTGAGGTTGATCTTCTTGGGGAAAGGGGATATTAAAACCTTTTCTGAAGAAGATACCAAACCTGCAAAGTGAGGCACAGAAAGATGTCACAGCAGGGAGCTGGGAGCCAGCAGCTTGCACAGACACCCAGATTACAAGCAGAGGTGGTAGGGGACAAACAGTACGTCTGAGGAACCAATGGGAATCAATAGAGTTTGCGGCCATTTAAAGTCACCAAGTTAGCTGGAAAAGGGCCATGTCTGCTGGGGGTGCGTTATATGTAGATCTTTTAATTTCTGATGACACATTCCAAGCCTTTCTCTCATCTTTGAGGAATGCTTAGGGGGAAAAAAAATAGATCCATGTCAAAACTATGACCAAGCTGTGGCCCTGTCAGAAGACATTAGACTTTCAGACACTTATGTGTGTAATCGTTCAGTCATGTCTCCATCAATGATAGGATCTGAGAGCCATCCAGATGGCACACAGCTGAGTTTACTCATCAGTTAGACACATATATGTTGGCAATGAATGCACTGCTGTAATCTTCAAAGTGACAGTGGAGTAACAGGACTGTGTATAATGGTCTTGTATATATTTTTCAAATCTTTTCTTCTTAATGAAGAATGCAGCATTTTTCTCCTCAAGCTTTCTGCTTTTATCTTATGGAAAACAACAGCAATTCGCAACATTTCCCTCCCACCTCATTCTATCTGCAAGATTTGCAAGGCCTGAGAGTTCCCCTTTCATTACATTCTATTAATTGGGAGGATAAAAATTACTTTTCTGTTAGAAATAAAATATGTTGAGTTCAACGTACAAAGTTCAAGGTAGGGCTTTAGAAAACAGAAAAGTTATCTGAAAAGCCACCAATAATGAAAAATCAAAATACTTCCAAAAATACAACTTCAAAATACTACCTAGATGGTATTTTGCAAACTTTTGGTGGCTGCATCTTAGAAAAATACACAGTTCTGTTGCAGAACATTGAGTATGGTGATGTTCATGGTCTTACTAAAATTTAAGAACTTTAAGAAGTCAACAAAAACTACAAGAAGCTTTAGTATTTGGCAGCCAAGCTACTTAAACCTGTACTAGACATTACAAGAGCAACACAAAAGCAGAGGATAAATTATTCAACTAAAGAAACAAAATCAGAAGGGACTGAAAGAATCAAAATCAAAAGCAAGTGTTATTGGAAACCCTGATGCTTAGATCAGGATGGATGACACTTCTTGGCAAAGAGGATGTGAAGATATTACAGTACACTTGAATTTTAACACAGGCATAAGTTTCAGTCTAAAAGAACATTACAGTGGATAAAGAAAAGCACAGAATAGAAGCCTCATGAAGAATGCAAATAATTTCAATTTTTAATTTTCTTTTTCAAATCTGACATTCAACAGGGATAACAAACTTTATCCCTCCAAATTTAAACTCAAGTTAAAAAAAACAACAAAACAACAAAAACCAAAAGCAATGCAGGTTTCAACACTGAAAACCAGAAAGTACTCAGACAGTTCAGATAGTATAGTCATATAATCAGGTTTCCCCAAGGATTGTCCTACAAGAGGTATGTTTGCAAGAACATTTCAATTAATAAAGTTTACTAAATTTCTGTAGTACACTCAAAACCTATAAATTACTTCCAAAACCTAAGGCACAGGCTGTAAGTGTAACAAAAATCAATAGCAGTTTTGGAAAAATAATAACCAGTCAATTCAAACAAAAAAAGTTTACTTAGAATCAAATAGAGGACACTTTCTGGGGCCTCTGCACATCCATGGTTGATTTGAGGGGTTTTTTTTAAACCATGTACAAAATTGTACACTTACTATAACCTTGGATGAGCTCTAGAATCCAAGACAACAGAAAAATAAGATGTTTCTAAGCAGGATTTTGAACATTACCTGAATCAACAGCACATCTGGAAAGAATCGTGACAGAAAGAGTCTAAGAAGTAGTTGCTATGGAAAATGCTCTCAAATTGCTATCCGGGTGGCCTTGTGACTCATACAAATAGTACAATCCACTTTAAGATGAGCTGCCACTAGAAGAAGGAATGCTAATAGAAGTAATGCTAATAGAAGTGCCATTGCTATGAGAAATGAAACAACAGCTGTTAATTTCTGCAATGAGCAGAGATTCTATACAGGTGGTAGGAAATAATGGCACCTCAGCAGCTCAAAGAAGCCACAACTAATGTAATCAAAGCCTAGATACAGGAGTAGATGTAGGATTTTTTTCCTGTTGCACAAAGGGGAGCTAGTTGATTAGTACAATTCAACTCTGCAGGTAGCTATGCTGTTGAATGCACTGTCCAAGACAAGAAAATGTACACTCTCAAAAAAACAACAAAGATTTGCAGTATTCCAGAAATTATTTTAAAGCATATGAGAATTATGTTATCTAGCTAGAACAGTATTTCCCCAAATAAGAAAATAACACAGAAACTTGCCAAAAAGATGCTGAAAGAGATAATGCAATATTATCCTTTCTGGAATAGAAGATTAAACAAAATAAACAATTAAGGTCAGTATCAGGTACTAAGAAAGTTTATCTATGTCTGCCTTAATTCTTCCAAAAAAAGGAAACATTTATAGGCTACTATTGTATCCATTACAAAAAACTTTAACAATAGAAACCAATGTTTTGGTTAATAAAGAACCAATGTATTTTTAAAAGTAGAAAACATTATGTAAAAATCTACTAAATACAATATTTTAAACACTAAAAACTACATTCAAGTATTAAAAACCTGGCAAAGACATAATTGGTTTGGCTCTTCTGCTCTATACAATATACTATGCCACGTGAATACTGCTCATGATTCCATAGTTAAGGTTGACTTAAGCTTATCCTTAAGGCAAAGAGTCATATTATTTAAGTTCAAAAGAACAAAGTATATTTCTCCCCAAATTACTTCCATGCTTCTGAACATTAGTGGAAGTTACTTTGTAATGAACAATTACTAACAGCTACAATTGTTTGGGAGGAACAGAGTGCATATGATGTTTATAAAGGCTGACATATTCAGTTCACATTTACAGGAAGCAGACTAGCTTGAAGCAAGAGAGCTGAAGAACAAGGAACTTAACATTTCAGTGTTGACTACCTAAGTGAAAAGTACATCAGTGTAGTGTATGAGAACATAATTTCACATCTGTTGACAATACCTCTAAGATAAATAATTATGTTTTCTAAGAAGTCACTGTCTCAGCCACTCATATAATAGAGAAAATTATTTGTTCTACTCTGCAATCAATACAGTGTATCAGACACATGCATTATAATAATAGGAGGAAATGCTAATAAATATTTCCTCCATTTTTGCAAGAGGTAGAATAACTATTACTGGTTAGCATAAAATCCTGTGCTGATAGCCAGTAATTTTTGAAGTCCTTCCATCCAAACATAATATACCTCACTAGTTGCCAACCTTTTTGCAGCTGAAAATTTCTTAAGGAGTAATGTCCCACTGAGTGATCCACCTTGATAGTCTTCCCATTCCCAACCCTGGGCTGTTGCCACCTGCCTTCTTTCTCAGCAGGTACTGCTGCCACTTCCACTTAACCTCAGTACAAACAGCTCTTCTACATCCTGCAGTTGTGGCAGCATTGCCACTAAGCCGGGCAGCTGGCCAGCCTGAAATCTCTGCCCCACACACCCCGGCATTTTCAGTTCCAGACAGCTGATACACAGACAATTGATGAACAAATTGGACAAACCTAAAATCTACCTGTCAAAGTTCATCTGTGCAGTATATTCTGTGTATTGCCTCATCATTAGGTTTATGCCATTATGTGTTAACTAAACATCAGGTAGTCATAGTACAGCTAACTGAATAAATCCAAGCACCATCAATAACAGCTGAAAACAGTTCCCAAAGTTCAATGCTGCACCTAAAAATGACTGATTCTCTAGCTGAGAGAGGGACAGAACCTCAATTGTGCCCCCATCTCCTTTCAGGAAACAGCTTAAATTCCTCAAAGAACCCAAGCATATGTTTGTATTGTTGAGAGAGGCCTTGGATTTTCAAGTAACAGAACAGAGTCTCAGCAACTGTGACTTTTTCCAAGTCAGCAAAGAAATTATTACTGACAATGACTACTGCACCTCACTGGTGATTTGTTAAACATGGTGATACAATTTTCTAATTAAAAAGCTGTAGTTTCATTTTCTAAAGATGGATCTAACACTAATCACCTTAAAATAATTTATTCCAGCAGTGAAACCTCAGCTGCTACAGGAAAGGAGAGAAGCAGATGTATGTTAGCTACCAAAAGAAAAAAACAGCATTTACCAATACTGACCACCTCATAGATCAATTTTTAGTTATCTTCTTCAAGGTGAACTATTCATACTCTGTTCTTTAACATACAAATACAAACCCACTAAATTACAAATTATTTCATACTTTACATATTACAATATGAGCATATATGTTCTTAAAACAGCTGTAACTTTAATCCCAGAATTGCCTAGATTGGAAAAGACCTTTAAGATCATAGAGTCCAATCATTAACCTCACACTGACAAGTCCCCAACTAAACCATGTCCCTAACCACTATGTCTACAGACCTATTAAATCCCTCCAGGGATGGGGACTCCACCACTGCCCTGGACAACCCCTTCCAATGCCTGAGAACCCTTTCTGGAAATAAATACTTCCTCATATCCAATCTAAACTTCCCTTGGTGCAATTTGAGGCCATTTCCTCTTGTCCTATCACTTGCTACTTGGTCAAATAGAGCAACCCACCTCCACTCTACATCCTCCTTTCAGGTAGTTGTAGAGACCAATGTGTCCCCTCAGCCTCCTTTTCTCCAGGCTAAACAACCCCAGTTCTCTCAGCTGCTCCTCATAAGACAATGATTAAAGAAAAATAAAGTTTTTGAAAAACATTCAAAATATCCCACAGATCCCTTTTGCACAGAAACTAAAATGGTGAGAAGCCTACAGGGGGCTGTGGAACTTTTGGACTAAGTAAATATTGCTTATTCCAATCACCCAAGATCACTTTTAGGAAACGCCACTCAACAAAATATTTTAAGTAAATCTCACTAGTCAGACTGTGCCATTACCTAGCACAAAGTCACAGTTTCCAGGTATTGCATGATTATAGCACACAATAATGAAGATAAACATAACCATCCCTCTCAGGAGTCAGACAAGGTCACCATCTCCTGATTGAACAGAATGCTCATAATAATACAGGAAATAAGTCAGCTTGCTGACAGGCTTTAGAGCAACCAGATAACACTCACAGAGGATAAACAGAAGTCCTTTGCTCCTTGCTACATATAGCACTGGCCCATAGACTTGAGATAACACTCATGTATCTTCTCTAGCCCTAACCATAGTAATACATGAGTTAATCTAGTTCAGCAGAGCTTGAGGTAAGGATTAAGTTTCATATTGCTTCTGCCAGGAATCCCCAGAAAAATTATCAGAATGTGTCTTTTGAGTATAATAAAATAGAGATATTGAGAATTCCAGATCTGGTCTTTTCCTATTCAATACAGACAAGCAATAGTATAGCTAACTAGACCACAGCATCCCTCTAGTGTAAACAAAATCCAGCTGCTAGATTTGGTCCAGGTCTAATTCTGAAAAAGGACCCCAAGGACTCTAGTCCTCATAAGGTCACCATGTGGTATTAATTGGACTAATGTGCCTTTCCAAGTGTATTTTTTTGTCAAAGACTCTTGGTTCCCAATGCTACATCTAGACTGCACAGCTGTCGCACATTATTCTTCAGCTCATCCAGATTGGAGGCCTGGTTTCACAAGGTCACAGGATCAGAGGGCACAGCAGCTCTCTTCTACCTTATATTCTAGAGTTTCCTTGCTGTGGAAGTTAAGTATAAAGGTGAGTTGATGGGATTACATGCATCTCAACCTGGCATAGTTTAGAGGTATTCTTGGTTCTCATACTTTCAGCACTGTCCATCAACAAGAGGCTCCCTTTGAGAAGTGCAAAGCTCTGTTTTAAGAAAACAAATATTTTGAGATGCCAAAGGAAAAGATCTCATGTGTCCAATTCATTGTGGTTCGGGCTTTGTCCATCCCTTGCAGGCTCTCCAAGGAAAGTATGCATCATATGAAACACAACTGGGCAGGCTATGTGTGCAACAACAGACACTATCCTACAAAGAAGGCCTCGCTCTGGAAAAAGTCAGCTTAAATTAAAAATATAGCCATCCTATCAAGGGCATCTCACTGCATAAAGCCTAGGGATTGTGGAGATTTTGGCAATGGAAAAGGATGGGTATCAGGGTCAGAGCTTAGGTTTTGAAGCAGCGCAATCCTAAGAAAGTAAATCAAGCAGTTGCTTCAGATTAGCATCACCATGGGCTTTATTTTCTAGAGCCTTTCCCCATTTTCTTTTGCATGTTGGGATGATATAGGTCTAAATTATACACTGGAATAAGCAGAATTTCAGTATTACATTCATAAGTAAAAAGTGAACTCTGTGGTTAAAGGATGAGACCACTGTTCCAGCTACTAATAACATCTGTGTATAAATGAATTTTATTACATATATAACAAAGCGATACTGTCAGTCCAACTCACAGTACTTTAACTTTCCAAATACTAATATTTCCACTGTACTCTCACTAACAAAGGTCTACACACCATATCTCAATCCACAAAGACAATATGATAAGAGATTACAAAGAATCTCTCAAACACGGCTTCCGTTCTCTCACAGTGTAGATTTGGCCAAACTTTTTGTACACTTTTAGTGTTATTCAGCTTTATTCCTTCTTGCTTTTTAAAACATTTAAAATCTATGGAAAATTAAGTCAGAATATTTATAGGCATTCATAAAATATGCAAATACCACATCAGGACACAAAAATTAAAAGGGGTATATGGGATCTGATGACAATTATATTGAAAATGATAATTACATCCCAAAGCAAGGACTTCTGTAAACTGCAAATTTACAGTTCTTTACTAACTAGAAATGATGATACTCACAACTGCAGTAGTGAAAATATTATTGCTTCTGTAAACTCCAAGCTCAAGTATAAAGTAGATATGCAATCTTCAACTCCCTAAAGACTCCAATTTGGCCACTAAAGATGCTGTTTTACATTTCCAAACATTTTCCCCTGTCACTACTTTTTATACTTCAGTTCTCAGGTTGTAAGTATTTGTTACTTGCAAAGAAACTCCTTTTGAACACAGAATCATGGGAGGCATTTGTTACTAACTGCTAATGCAGCCTGCCAAACAAAAACTCCCTGCTGGTGACATGACCACCTAGTGACCTCTAAAAATGTTTTAACAATGTGAAAAATATCTCCCTCTTGTAGGAAACAGCAATTTTTTAAATTAAATGTACATTGAATGTTCGCTTACATACAGATAAATGGTATTCAGAGTCACCTTCTCTGTTTCCAATTTCAATCTTTTGAAACCCAGCCCAAACCTAAATAAATAAACGTTGATACTAAGAGGAAACTAAGAGCTCAAGAGCCTTGTGATTTCACAAACAGCTTTTTTCCATTTTCTAAAATCTAAACTTTGAGCCAGACATAGAACAGGTAATGAAAAGAAACAAGTTTGGCAGCCCCTATATGGGTCTAAGCTGAAAATATGTCAGGCAAAAATAAGTGGCTATAATTTGGCAGATTTAAAGTCTTTAAAAGTTTGCAGCTTGCGAGACTGTTGTTTTGGGTTTTTTTTTTCTAGTATGTAAAATTTGCAATTTGAAACACTGTAACTATGCTGAAAAGTGACTATTGCATAATGCCACCATAATCAAGCTTTTAAACATCATTTTACCATTATCTATCACTTATGCGATAGTATCATAACGAGAAAAATAAATTGGGATATCTACTTATATGATAATGAACATCTAATGCTCAAATATGCTATATATCTTTAATACTCTCTGAGAATTTTTTTTCCCAAGTTACCAGGACAATGACAGCTTTCAAATAAATACTTTTTTAGATAATTATATCTCATTTATTTATTTTTCCTTATTTGGAAGCCCTTGGATTAAAAAATAATGAAACATGATAACTTTTTAACAAGATATAACAGCTTCTGGAATATTAACCTGTAATTACTTCAGATCATTCATAGAGAACAAATTTGCCAATCTCACTCCACCAACATTTCACAATTTTTCTAAGAATAATAAACCAGCTAAGGCACACATCTTGAATCTCTCTCTTACCCAGAACTATTTGTCCCTCTGTTACAGTAGTGTATCAGGTGAAAATAAGCTTAGCAGGTTAATGCCACAAGACTGACAGAAGTCATAGCGTCTTCCATGTCATTGGCATGGCTGAACATAATGTCAAGCATGCCACATAAATTCAAGGACTTTAGTCCTATTAAAAGAAAACATTATAACCTATTCCCATATTTAGGCTTTGAAAGAAAAGTCCGAAAAAGCTGAAATACTAGAGCTGAACAGCTGAAATACTGACATCACAAATAATCCAAAGGAACTCTCCAGGGATTCTGAACACATTGAGTAAAGTCCATGTTACATCAACATGCTACATAAATGCAAAAGGTCATATATTTGCCAAGATGTAAGTATGGCTTTCAAAAACTTTCTAGTGCACTAATTAGTAGTCATCTTCTGAATAAAGCATGGATCATTTTAATGGAGTCAGGAAGAACACTTTCAGGTACTATGATGAGAACAGAACTTTTTATCCAGATAAAATTCTATTTCCGCATATGACAGAATCAGCAACAAATGTAGGTTTTATACACAGCTAGTTTGTGTAGCTACTAATAGCTTTTAGGTGAAGTTCTCCTATAAGGAGTTCCAAAAACTTACTGTTCTAAACATTATTCATAGGTTGCAGCATATGTCTGTCTGATTCTTCCTTTGTTCTAAAGCAAAAAGTGTTATTTACACTTCTATAATTGCAGCAACTGCAGAAAGTAAAAGCACCTAAGTTCTGAGTAACAGAACAGAATGCTTTTCAGGGCACTGAATTATTTCTCATATTTGACCTTGACCAACTACTACTGTTATCTGGGCAGCCTCACACTGGTTCCCACATCTGTCTGGAAGTGATCTGGAGCAAGGTGCTCTCCATTCAGAGGCACTCTCTCAGACAATATTCAATATAGACATCTGACATAGACGGTATGATAAATATACCTCATCTCAAGATGCAAGACAGACTTGTGAAAATATAATCATGAGCTGATTAAAAAAGAAAAACAATCTTTGTATTGCAACAGTTTTGCACCAAAGCAGAATCTGCTGACTTAAATGAAGTGATGCCCTTTTGACACTAGTATAAGAACATATTCTTAGAGCCAATTCTCACCCATAATTTCAGTGTGCTTTTATAGATGAGGTACAGAGGTTTACATAAGGCTCCTTACATCAGATCTTCAGCTGGTACACGTTTTGTAAATTCCACTAAAATCACAGGGACCATCCTAGTTCAAACTTAATAGTCTTGTACATAAACCTTGCACTGAGCAAAACTACCTTAAAATTAGAAGTTGTAAAGATGTTATTATGATTGTTGGGCTTGTGTTTTTTGATACAAAACAATAATGTTTACAAAGAAGCATATTTAAATGCTTTTGTACAATTAACAATATATTTTCTGACTTTTTTTTTTTTTTCTCTCTACACTGTTTCTTCATTGGTTTGATAAACTGGGGCAAGACATCTCTCACATTCCATCTCCAAATAACAGTATTATTGACTCTCTGCCTAATACATTATTAGGTTTTATTCATCCTACTAGGACTACTGCACAGGAAGAACTACTCAAAGTTTTCTTTCTTCTTTTTTTTCACAACAGTGGGAGACATGCCAGCTGGGACATTTTAAGTCTCTTTCATTAAAAAAGGTTAAGGTCAAAATAAGTATGATAAACATGGTAGTTCATCTTCTCAAAACTCGAGATGAAAGACTAAACAGAAGAGAATATTTTAACCTCACTAACTGTAAAATCTTTGATTTTTTTTCTTAATGCATAATTAGAAGCAAAAAAGATGTGGGGAAAAACATTTTTGCTATAAATTTTTTGTCTTTAAATGTACTCAGTAGTTAATTTAACAACTATGTAAGTCTTAAGTTTATTATATGTTTTCAATTATCTAAATGACTGACACTTTCAAGTTTTATGGAGGCTTATGAAGTGTAACACACTTAAAGAGAAAAAATACATTTACCCATTGTAAAGAAAAAAAAAGGTTTAAAAGAGAACTCACATTGTGTTTTGCTTAAATGAGTTGTCCTTTGTCTAAAAATTTCTAAATGTTACATCTCAGAGTTCCTTGCCTGTATGAATATATTAAAATACACTAAATCCCTACAAGAACACTGAAATATGTTTTCACTCACTTTCTTAAAGAAAAAAACAGCCCAAAGGTTATCAGACAAATGGGGACAATAGATTAACTTCCAAAGAACTATATTCTGTTTCTTGTAAAAGAAAAGTAAATTTATAGCACATCAAGCTTTTATTCCCAAGTGAATATAATAACTGGAATGCAAAAGTCTAAAACTGGCAACAAGTAGAGCTGGTCAAAGCATGTGTCATGAAACTTGAAACTAAGCAAAGAGATTTGAGAGGTTAAAGGGAGATAGGGTGGGATGCTAGCAAGGCAGACCTGTTCTCCCTCAAAACCATAAGAAAAATCTTCAGTACAGTGAAAACAACATGGGTTGCATAAATTTGAAGTGACAGAGTCTTTTGGACTACGATGTTATTTAAAGTGGGAGGACAGTTTGGGGGGTGGCAGAGACCCATAGAGCACTACATAGGAGCAGCTTTCTGCCCAGTCTTACGGGTTTAAGTGAAAGGAGAAATATCAAATGGACCATATAAAATTAACTTTATCTCAAGGACTAGTGCAGCAAGCTACCCATGGAGAGATAAGGAGAACAAAAGACTCAACTAGATATTTCCCAAAAATACACCACCACAAAATCCCTCTGTTAGCTCAAGAAAATACATTGATATTATTTAGTATTAATTTAAATGGTAAAAAATTTGAAATCATGCAAGTTTTAATAGATCTAGGAATTATTCTTAATGGATAACATAAGCCACGTAGTATCAGTAAGTAAAATGTGCACAAACAGCTGACATACAATTTATTAAAGGAAGAGGGGAAGGCTTGTATTTAATACAGTTACAGAGAAAAGGCAGCTCAAAATGTTGCCAAGTGTCAACAACTAATAGCATAACTGTTCTGATTTACATACCACATACACTGGGATGACTAGCACTGTAGAGGGTGTAAAATTATGTAAGAACTTAGTCTAAAGTGCCCTCTTGGGCTAATTAGTGTGATAGAGGCAACTCTAGTGCTGAAGCAAGGGGAAATCTGAGCTAATGCAAAGGGCAGCAATCCATTTACTAAGTCATATATTTAAGACAGAGATCTTAACACCAGTACTCCATGACCTGCACTGGCTTTCTGCCAACTTCTGGGTGAAACTGAAAGTGTTAGTTTTAATCTACAAAGTCTTAAATACCTTGGCATCTGCTTACTTGAAAGATTACCTCTTACCCTTCCTTTGTGCTGGGCAGCATAAGAGACCCGGCACGAGAGCCTTCCCTATGGAAGTGTGAGTGCATGGAGGCAGGGGTGAAGAAAGGTGAACAGGGATGAGGGAAGAGAAAGCATTAATAAGTGTTCTCTTACTTGTGCAAAAAACTATACTTCTTGATGTGCAACAGTCCATGAGGTTATGCTATAAGGACCATCATTTTACGTGAGTGCCTGAAGAAGGTATCATTGCCTATTTGTGACTATTTGATGAACACACTAACTGCACTGGTAAAAATTCAGTCTATGACTTCATGAATGGTGAAGTTAGTCTGAGGTTTTCTTTATTCCTTGGCTTCACTTACAGTGTTTCCTTGAAGAATAATAAAAAAGTACTTTGAGTGGTGTACCATTTTTTTTTTAAGCCATCACTACACAGCTAAATAATAAAAATAAAATAATAACAAGGCTCTATATCTTCACATGATGCCCTAAATCTATAGCAAAATTCAAATGGATGTTATTAAAAATCTGCATTTTTATCAGTGCTTAAAGTACACCTTACTCTCAGTTGATTAAAGTCTCTGCATTCAGTGGAGCTACTCTGAATTTGCCACTATGTTTTAACATTGAAGCACTGCACTTAAAGTAAAGACAGACATTAAGATATAAAATTAATTATATAGCAACAATTTCCAGAGAAATGCTCTATCCACAACAGCAATAAAAAAGATTTAAAGATTTTGTAACTGAATGTTTGGAATGGTCAATGAATAGAACACTGATTTTATGACTGTTTAAAAGACACTTTCACCACATATCACATAATGCTTTTGTACACTTGGCAACTAGCTCTCACTTTAGCATATAAGCAGTTAAAATGTACTGAATCAGGATAAGGAAAAGTAGACATAAAATTCAGTTGTTATTCAATATATTATTGCACTATTTCCACATATACCCTTGAGGAAATGAGAGCAGAAACATGCTGCACAGTTAATACGCAGTTCAGCTATGAGACTACTGTATTCAAGTAGTAGATAAAGTCTGGGAGATGTCCCATAGGATACCCCTATTAAATACTCATCTGTGATTTAATCTAGTTAGCCACAGGGTGTCAACACTGGTCCACACAGAGGCAGGCTCACTGAATTTCTATTTGCTAGTTTAAAAATAAATCCTAAATAAAACAATCTAGAAATAACAGTTTGAACAATTTGACACGTACAATAAACATATGGAATGACTTACAAGGGAAGGAGACTGAAACACAGAGCAACAGTGAGTTCAGGAGATACCCAGTCTTGTTACTTAAGCAAGCAGTAAAATTGAATCAAATTCTTTTTGCTTGGAGCAAATGGGACTGGGTACATGACTCAGACAAACAGGGTATAGATATCAGGGAAAAAGCAAGATTAAAATAAATGGAAAAGAACATCAGTCAAATTCTTTCCCCAAAGATAGCGTGAACCCAACTTAATTTTCAAAGATGATGATGCTACATAGTAAAACCGTAACTGCGTAGCATGTGTTCAGTTGATTAATCTGCAATGCAAAATAATCCAAAATAAAAGTTTCATCTTACTGATCTCATGCATGTAAGATGGCAGTGCTGTGTTTACCCTCACCCATTATTGAGCAAAATAGCTACATTTAGCTGAATGAGCTAAAAATAGCTGGTTAGCTCCAAAGCTTACTAAATCTTCATATTTGCTTTATAGAGTATTTTCTTCCAAACCTATTGATTCTGTTATACGAGTCAAACATGTATAATGCAGCAATAAAGTATGTATGTGCATAATCTATAATATGCAAATGTCTTTTTGCATACTGCTTGTAGCATGAAAACACAGTCCCTATGATAGGGGGTCTTCAGAAAAACCTAACAGTCTTTTAAACAGAGACACCTGAAAAATGGACTGATGTAGCATGTTAAGTAAAGGATAGTTTAGAAAATCACTTTTAATCCTTCATACTTCCAGTGGTAAACCTTAACATCAGCACACACACGTGGCACTTCTGCCTTTTCCACAGTGGATGTCAATTCAGACCCATGTCTGAATTGACACATCCATCAGAGCCACTCCTCTGTGCTACAGGAGAAAGGCTCCCTAGCAGTTTCAAAAATGTGAGGAGACACTGCCTGAGGTATCATTCCAAACTAAAGTCATGGTAGTGATAATTTGCAAGAGGTGACAGACACACACATTTGACACTGATGATGCCTGACTGCTCTAAAAATCAACACACCCAAAGCAAACCAATTTTATATTAAAAATAAATAGTAACTTTTGATGTTGTGGCCAAAAGTTGAGTTCAAGGAGTTTGGGATTTATTGCTACCTTAGATCAATTATACTGCACTAGTCCTTACCTGGGCTTCACTTTATGTCCTTCTTTAAAGCACAACATAAATCTGTGATCCCAGCAAATTTAGAAACTTCTTTAAGTTACAGTAATGCATTTCATC
The DNA here is from genome assembly GCF_000700745.2 of Antrostomus carolinensis. Taxonomy (NCBI): domain Eukaryota; kingdom Metazoa; phylum Chordata; class Aves; order Caprimulgiformes; family Caprimulgidae; genus Antrostomus; species Antrostomus carolinensis. The sequence continues at coordinate 126,733 of NW_010332357.1, forward strand.
CTGATAGTTTTTAAGTCTAACAAGCCTTTACACTGACCATTAATCCTGGACTGGAATAACACAGCTGATTATTTGAAAGTATCATCTTTCTATTCTCCTTAAGAAACTGTATTTTATGCAAAACCTTCCTGCAAGAATCATCATCCAGTCTATATGTCAGAGATCATTATTCCTCTGCAGAGAGAATTTATAGAGAAGCAGTGAATCAGTTTTAAGATCTTCCTCTAACAGACAGTGCTCTCCTTGACCTTCCTCTTTGCTCTATCATGTTTACATTTTCTACTACAGTATGTCTCTAATCCCCAAAGTGTCCCTAAGGGAACTTTACTGTTTCTTAAGTCATGCTTGACTGCTGAACTTTGCAAAACACAGGCAGAGAAGAAAAAAAAAGAAGTATGTGAACTAACAAAAAAATTGTTTTCTAGCTTAATTTTCTCCCAATTAAATATTAGTGGTGGTTTTGTTTCTTAATTTAAAAGATCTAAAATTATGACAGTCATTCATTCTGTATTTTCCTCTCATTAAAAACTTTACTTTCCAAAAATTCATTGTCTCATTATTTACTTATAAATTACTCACTACTATGCTAAGTACTAAAGAATTGTGGCATAAAATTAAGAAATAATTTTAATTCACAGAAGTAACATCCAATATTAATCTGCAGCTCACAGCTTTTAGAACATAGATGTGACTAACTGGCCTGCTAATTACTTAGAGTTTCAATAAGCTCCTTCAAGCTATCTATGGGATAGATTACCCTTCCTTAACATTCAGCTACATTGTGTATATATATCTTAAAATGATCCTGTGCAAAGTAACACTTAACGCAGTTTCATTTCTACTCTCTTACTATGCCACAAGAAAATCTTGTATTGATAGCACTGAAGATTAAAAAAAATAAATATGCTCTCTCTCCATGTTGCAATCATAAAAATACTTCCACAGAGGATGTATCATATCTCTCATTTGTGATACTGCTACATAAGTCAATGTTGTTTGGAGAATTTGACATTGTATAAGATACAGTTTTATAGTTCTTCCATGTTCTTATACCCTTTCCTACATATGCAAAAGAAATCTAGGCTTTCAAGGAAACAATTATTGTCAACAGGCAATGCATTAAGCACATTTGAAGGTAGATGATGAAAACAGGAAGATAACTCACCACCTCTTGCAGTGCAGACATGGTATGCTAGAGTTGAGGTAATGAATCTTTGTTAACTGCAAGCAGGGCAGGGCTTTCAGAGAAAGATGAACTGTTAGCATAACATGCACGGTAAGAGAGCTGTTATGTGCCTGTGGACACAATGACTGAAAATCGTCATACATCTTTGATCTCCTTACCTGCTCTCAGCCGCCTTAGAAATTTCTCCAGAACACAATTTCACATTCTCATGTCTAGTACTAACTCATCTAGACTAGCATGTCCAGTACTAACTGACTATTACAGTTTTAGAACACCAGGAATGAGACAATGATGTGCCTCTTGCCTCTGTCCTAGATTTGACAAATTACTTCCGAAAAGTTACTTAAAAGCAAATTAGGAAAAGGGTATTTAAATTTTTAAAGATACAGTTAGAAATTCAATGGATCTTTTGAAGAAAATACCCTGGTAAGTAATAGCCAATCTATGACAAACAGAATATATTCCTAATAGCAACTCAACTGTTCACCAACTGAGGTGCTGGAAACTCACAGTGATACACTTTGTTTTCAGCTTTTATAACAAACATCCCTGAGAGTCTGAGTAATGAAGACACTTCTGCTTCAGAGGAAAGAAAAGGTTACCTAGATTCATTAATCTCTCTGTTACACTCTGTGATAGATGTCTCACGGCAACATGCTCGTGACAGGGTGACCCGGGGTATGAACCACAAAAGCTAGTGCTGATAATACTTCTAGAACATGTCATGAAAAAGTTTTCCATCACTGACCCAGTCATTTGAGAAAATTCTACTGATCTGTTGTTTAATTGTGTAGATATAGACACAATTATTTAAATCTGGCTTGTCTCTTTCTGAAACACTTCTAATCTACAGAATAGGAATCCCATTAGGCGTGTTGCAAGAGTTAACTACATTGATGTCATCATGATACTTAGATGTAAAAGTAATTGGGCAATATATGTATATAAAATAGAGATATTATGCAACTTTATATATATATATATATATATATATATATGTTTGGGTTTTTTTAGCTAAAGAAATACACCTTTATTCTTCCTCCTAAATCTGAAATATCATGAGGAAAAATTTCCACAAGGACACTGAGTAAACTTAAGAATTTGGATAGCAACTTTTTCATGTTTATATGTGGTACTATGATTCAGAGACCTGAAGCTTTTACCTAGTAGGCATCTTTCCATTAGAAGCCAGCGCTTGCTCCTCATACGGCAAGACCAGAAATACTAAATCTCAACACAACACATTATGCAACTACAAAAAATTTATCTTGCTTAAAGAACTTCGGAAATCTTTCACAAACCCCTGTACAGTAGGACTGATTGCAATTTAAGGCATTCAGATTTCAAGGGATGCAAAAATATCCAATGTGAAAGTTCTTAATTGTTTAGAATTCTAGCTTAAACATTTTGTTGTTTACAGCATCTGGCAAAGAAAGAATGAGCAATTGTGTGTTACAGTAACTTTTGTCAAAAGGCACGTAAAATCAGCATATATATACATAGATACACAACGTTTGGCTATATTCTGATACAAGAGAAGGTGATGGGTTTGGGAGTCACAGTTGAGGAATGCGTGTTTTTCTAAGGGATAAATTAATCCCTAGTGCCATTCTACTGATCTACCAGAAAAAAACAGGGATTAATCTGGCCCAGGACACCAACTGTAATAGTAAAATTATTTTGTGTCTGCTTTTCTATGTAGATTTATTATCCCTTACTGTGCAGACATATATTGTCAATAAATAATGTCTCTGTTCACCTAGCAAAAGGCCTTTCTTCTTAAAAAACTATATATGGTAAATCTGGGTTCTCGTACTTTCAACTTTTATAACATCATCTTCAACAGAGATTTCAAAGCTTCCTCTACTAGCATCACAAAATAACACTGAATTTTGTTTTTCTTCTAAGAATCACATTAAGCATCATTTGCTATATTATTAATGATGCTTACATCTCTCATTTGGGAACATCCACAAGCTTTGACTCTGTCAGTGGTTACCTATGTACTTGACAAAAGTCAGTGGAAGTATTTGCATTCTAAAAATTAAGCAATACTTAAGCATTAGTAGGAGTGAATGGATCATCGTTTGGTTCCATTGGAAATGAAAAAACAGTATTTACTGACAAATATTTCTTAAGCAAAGTGTAAAATTAAGTCCTAAGAAAATTTGCAATAACAGAAAAATAAAATGGGGAAAAAAGAGTTGGTGTAGACCAACAGAAATTATAAAAAAGAAAGAAGTGAGATAATATAGTTAAACAACTGCTTATCTTCCATCTTTGAGCACCAAAATTTGATAGTATTATCATGGTAACCAAGTAATTCAAAGACCACATAAATCAATCCATTTTTACCATATTTTATCAAAATAAGTGTATTGTATATATATATATTTCATTTTCCTGACATGTTTCATAATCTTACAAAGAAAAAGCTGAATTTCATCTTTCAGTCCTATTTCAACTAAAATACCTATTTGGGATTCATGAATCCATACATGAAAACCAATACATGCATAACAAAATATCTTCCAGAGGAGTACATGACTCAATAAATTCAAGTAAATTATCTCCTAGTAATTGTTACATGTTTAAACAGACAAAGCACTGCATTAATGCATCTGTGCCAACAGAACATGAAGAGCCATGGTCATGACCTACTTTTCTGAAACTGTGACAGGGTAATTATCTCATAGTACACCAATTATTAACGTCTTAAGGTTTCATAAGCATATGTACGATTTTATTGGGAACAAAGTGCTGATAAAAACCTTCTCAGGCCCAGGATTTCTGGGTTGGTGCAGAATCCAGCCAGCCCCCTGTGCTCCCTTGGAAGGGTCTCTCCTTCTCTCTGAGGCCTGGGGGCTGCTTCCTGTTCAAGCTCAGCAGTCTCTCTGTTTAAACTGCTCAACTACTGCTTCCTTCTCTCTCTCTCTCTCTTTGGTCCTCAACAGAGATCCCCTCCAAGCTTTTTCCTCCATCCATGTTTAGCTCTTCCCCATGGAAAAACCTATCTCCCCTCACTTAGAAAACAACATCATATAACCCTGTCATTTCTTTCTCAGAGGAATGTAACACAAAGGGAGAATCAAACAAATCAAAGATATGTCAGTGCTACACCTTTCTGACAAGGCAAATCCCTTGGATGTCTGCAACACTTGTTTGTTTTACAACATATTTCCTTTGAAAAGTTAACCTACTATTTATGCATGGGACTGCTTTTTATCCTCACTGAGGACGCTTCCTAGGTCATCTTTGAACAATCTTTATTTACAGTTATTCAAAATAAGACCTTGTTTTATGGAAATATATGTGCAAATATATAATCTAGAACATTATTTAAATATATGCAAGTGATTCTATTTAAAGATGGTTTCACAGAAAATAAAACAATAAGAAGTACTTCATGAATAGAATTTGAGAAAATTCAGCATGTGCAAAGTAATTTCATAACTTAGAAGTAGCATTCAAAATGTAATAGAAAAATTAAAAAGTCTTTACTCAGAAGTGCATACATAGAAATTCTTACCAATTTCTACAAAAAGACATTTACTATAACTTGACATTTTGTATTGGAGAAACAGTGGTTCAAAGTATACAAAAGTTCATTTTGTATATGAAAAACAAACTATGACACAATGTTGGACAAAATCCTGAACTCATAAAAGCCACGGTTTTAATTTCAGGGTAGGAACAGTTTCTATTTTCAACAATTCTGATTTATATTGATCACATGTATTTTTTCCCAGTGATCAAAAAATATGGATAGTGGATATAACCTTTTTTTTTTTTTTTAGAAAGTGCAATACTGAATTTTTACTAGGAGGTCATAATTTTATCAAATAAGCTTTCTCAAGGGGGGATGTTATTTTCATCGCGGTTTGTCGAGCTTTCCTTTTCAGTCATCAATGTATAATAATTTTAAAAAGGATATATTGCCTAGCTCTTAAGCAAGGAGTAATCATATTACATTGCCTAGAACATCACCTTCAGCTTGATCCTGAAATCACTGCATAGGGAGATAAATGATACTTCCATTGCAAAGTCTCCACAAATAGTTCAGTGTTTTAATAGCTTGTTCTCCAGATATGCTTTTTCTTTAGCCTTTCAAAAACTACAATGTCAGACAATATGACAAACATAGTAATACAAAGGTGAAGTTAACTTTGTAAACCAAGATCCATAGGTAATGCAGTTGAAAAATTAGGCAAGAATGGCAGAAAAGTTTATTTTGCTTCACATGATGTTTGCTGGCTGAAAGGGCATGTATGCAGCCATGACCTAATACAAATTAAGTAACTCCAAAGTAGGAGGACTGTAGCTACATCAGCACAGTGCCGCATCCCAGTTAACAAGACATGACAAGGTTAATTGTTTCAGATAGTGATGTATTGCTGCAGTTAAACTGTTCCTAGAATTCAAACTTGCATTGCTCTGTAGAACAGGAAGATTACCTTCACTTTATAAGAGTATTTCTGACACTGCACTCCTGCTAACCTTCCTACTGACCTTCCATTAAAATTGAGCTAGTATTTGTAACTCACGTCCGTCTTCTACACCACTATGCATATACCAAAGTTTCACAGGAAAAGATTGGTCTGAACTATTCCTTATCATGCCATCAATCTTAACAGAAAAAAAACAACAACAAAAAAACCCACTACAGAACCAACTACTCATAACCTTTTCTTGTTGCTATCATGGACATTTCTACCCTGTAGTAGAAGGCCTTTTCTGTACAGAAATAAACTTATCCTGTGGACTAATGTATTTTATGATATTCACTTTATAGCATTCACTTGACCTTCTATTGATTGTCCCAAAATGCATTGCACTGTTTTCAGGTTCTGTCTTTTGATGTCCATGCACTTTATAGGAAGGAACCAGGTGGACAAACACACCTCCAGTAAGATCTCTCACTATTCTATACTCACAAGGAGAACACTACATTCAGGGATGCTCATCTGTGGTGTAGGACAGGAAAGTAGCCAGATTTTCAAATAAACTGAACAGCCAAAGCATACCCACACTAACTCTTTAAATTCAATCATCTTCCCTACCCAGGATTTTACTAGTGCTTTTGCTAGCACTTCTGGAGTGGCACACCATATCAAAAAGGCAAGACACAAGACTCCAAATTTTCTCTCTGACTCCACTGAATTGAAAGCTGTCTTTGGACAGATTGTTGCCTTAGTTTGGGTTTGTTTCTGGGATTTTCTTTCTTTTTGTTTATTCCTCTATCATCTTTGACAAAATGGCAAGGATTGCCCTGTCACCTCACTTAAAACTTTAATAAACGTAGAGGATTACACTTCCTCTACAAAAAGTCCAGATTTTTTTTTTTTATTTAATCTTCTTATATACATCTCCAGGAAAGTAACTGTTAGCTACAGCAGTGCACTGAAACAGGAGGGGTCCATAGCAACATCAGTTTGCCCTTGACTTCCTTTATAAGCCATAAGGTAAAAGCCAAATGTGGAAAAGCTAAAAGACACACAGAATATAGACGTCAAAAAGAATTTATAGACACAGTAGATTAGTTTTGCTTTAATCTTTCTCTATTTAACAGCAAAGATCAAACTGCTGAAAATTTTTTGCTTTATAAATCATATATATTCTTACAATCTCTAATATCAAATAAGTGCAATTTAAACTGAAATCTAAACTTAAGGGCACTACACATGTTGCACAGACTTGTTCACTAATCTTATTTTTAATACTAGAAACACAAACTGAGGTGTAGTATAGGATTCCAATCAGCAATACATTTTGTAAAAATATTTTTTACACTGAAGGTGATAGCTACATGTCAGCAGGACATGGTGATAGGTTTGGGGGTTTTTTTTAATGTTCTCAACTTGTCAAGTAAAATATAATAAAAGCATAATGACATAATTTCTTCAGTTTCTTCTTCTTACCATTTATTAAGGCTTCTAGACCAGTTAAGGAGTGACAACACATCAGAAAAAAAACAGGGATGTGTTATTTTTTATGTTACAACCACTATTATTAGTACTTATAGTGCTGCACTTTCTCTCAAGACCCTCACCCACGATTGTGTATCTTATGTATCCATGCACATGGAAGACATAAAATATATGTCAAACAAAATAAAGCAAGTTATTAAGTCAAAATAGACCCTAAATCTTAGTGGAAGTCAACAGATAAACATACTATAGGTCTCGTATAGTCTAAGTACACAATGCATAATTCAGAGCTGAACTAAGTTTATAACACTGCAATATTTCTTACTCAGAGAGAGATCTGGTATATTAAAGCATTGTTCAGTCACTAATTCAGCAAAACTCATGAGAAACTTCTTTCTTACTTATCCTGGGGTTTTTTGGAAGGGTTGATTTTTTAGGGTTTTTGGGGAGTTTTTTGTTGTTTTGGTTTGGTTTTTTTTAAGTCAGTACAGCATTCTCTCTCCCATGGTAGGCATGCCTGGGAAGAAAAAAAATCTGGTCTAAATCTGTCTATAATTAAACACAGAAATTTATTGCTAAATTCTTTGTACTTAGTGCTCTCACTGCCACATTCATACACATATTGCTTTATGTAATTCCATTATGATTGTTAGCAAAGACTTTTTTTTTACTTATTGTTGGCTTTCCCAGGCATCCATTCTTCTGAACACTGCCATATAAACTCTGCTTGCCAGTAGCATAGAATATTTAAAATACTTTGTAAAATAGTTGAAAATGTAATGTGAAGTTAAAAGCATAATAGATTTATGGAAGCATTTATCATCATCACCATTACAAATGTAATAACATTCATGACAGTTTCCATCACTTCAATATTGAAATACAGAGATAATCATAAATATTACCTATGAACTGATTCATAATGTTCAAATCTGCACCAAACCTAGCCATTCTGTGCTCTCATACCTGTCACTGTGCAAAGCTGAGAAGGAAGAGTAGCTCAAATTGAATGTAGAACATAAGGAATTCCCTTTGCTCCCAGCTGAAAAGAAACATCCTTATAAAAACAGACATGTTCATCTCCAGAGGGTACATTATAAATCCATCATGCAGAGTGTAAGGAGACTACCACATGAGAAACAGTGAACTCACGTATGGTTATTTATTGGTGACAAAATGTCTAGAACTATGTTAAGCCTTTTTAGTGAAACAAGTCAAGTACATACTCACTTAACTGATAAAATGCCACTGCATCAGTTCAGAGTATTTATTATAATCCAGCAAATGATGCAAAAAGGTGGTTGTTATTATTTACAAATAAAGTATAATTGTTGTGAATAAAATTAGTTTAAAGATATTTTACATTAAAATAAGCACTTACACAGAAACAGCACTGCTGTGTAGTACTGCCTCCCCCAGTTCTTTTCCAGCATCTCCATACTAACCTTTTTTTCTCCTCACTTCTTCAGCTATATAATTGGTATTTCCATCTTCCACACAAATCACCAAGAATTTCCCCATCCTAATGTTTCTATTCTCTCATTTTCTAACTTTCTAAAATTTTTTAAACTACCCTTTTCTCAACAGTTACTCCACTTCCTAAATATTATTTATATATCTCCAGTTATAATACCTACAAAATTTCATTCAGTAAACATTGTTATATGATTATTGCCTCCTCATTTAATTATTGTGTGACAGCACTACTTCAGCTTGTTCCAGCCATTTAAATTGAACAGCAGTGGTATTCCAACTTAGTCATTCCAACCTTGCATATTTCCATATTTCTTCCAGCCTGCTTCCCAGAGCAGGGCCCATGAGCACAGTAGTTGATTAGGATGATAAACACATGCTGAAAATTGTCTCTTAGAACCTAAATTACAGGATTCATGATTTTTAAAAAAATATTTGAATATTATTTTCCATTTTTAACATCTGAGATTCAGGAAACATCAAGCAGTTTCTGATCAAATATCTTGTAGGACATCTCTAATTCACGCAATCTTAAAATTAATATTCTATTATAAATTTCAATTACAAGAATTGAAATTGAAAGAAGAATAGAAGTACTAGTCTTCCTTTTCTTTATTGTCAAATTTCTTCATAAAAATTCCATGTTAAAAGAAAAAAAGCTGAACAAACGCATCACTCACAAGGCAAACCCAGGATATGACAAATTAAGGGACAATACTTAATTTCATGCCAGTGCCCAAATAGCATATTTTCAGTGACAGGCTTGTCATCATTATTAAGAACTTCCCCCTGTCTCCCAGTGATGAAGAAACACATTACAGACAAACATATTAATCTTTCCACACAGTACAATGTAAAACCTTAATTACAACCTCATGCTTTCTCCCACAATCACACAACATACCACAAACCTAAACCATACATATGTCAACCCTGAATATCTGTTGATGTCCTTAAGACTGCAGTTGAGGCTTTGTGTCAAACTATGAGGGAGATCACTATATTGAGTACAGTATGGTTTTTTCTCAATCAAAAGTTTAGGAAAACACCCAGGAAATCCAGTCTGTCCTCATGGACTCAGGGCTGCAGGTTTGTATACATATACAGGCTTCTAATACAGACAGGTTTCAAGCAATAGGACTAAATTCTCTTTTTAAGTTAAAGACAAAACTCAGTACAGAGGTGTAATTCAGTGTTAAAACTACCAACTGATGGAACCAACACACTCAAATGCCATCTGCGTGCTGGTCATAGGCAACACCTTGTACCAGAAACAGAACTCACTATCTCAGTATTCCTGTTTTCCCAATACCTTAGTCCAATAGAAGCTTGGACAAAAACTGAGACTCAATTCAGGTAAAACAAAATAAATGTTTTCCAGGAAAGTAAAACAACCAGAGTAACTGAATGATTAGAGTTAAATGTGTTCATTTTTTTCTTTTAATCTACTGGCACAAGGATTGGAACCCAGTATTCCCCAGGTCTCCAATAAACATTGAGTAATATTTCTTTTTTGTTTCCAGACATTACTGCAATAGCTCTAGAAGGAGAGACTGACTGCCAGTCAACAGGTTACAACATTTTGCTGTCGGGTTAAAGATGTGGATTCAAGCACAACCAATCAGTTAAAATTGAGTACCACTTCTCTGATACTGTGAGCGCTACACCTTTATTTGTGCTACAATGTATGTAACAAGTGAGTGAAACAAAAAAAAATCTTGCTTGTTTTGAGAAGAAAGAAACCCCTTCCTCCCATTACTGGACAAACTGAAAAATAATCACATAGCTATAAAAGTGGAACTTATTTGGTTAGTAAAATGTGGTCATACGCTGATGTTTTTACTACAATTTTGATTCCTGCCTCTTGCTGAATTTGCTTGCACTTTACAACTCGTTTTCTATTACAACAAGCCTGTACTGGCCTTCTGCTGCTGAAAAATTGCAGATCATCACTCCATTTGACCTCCATCCTGTATTATTGCAATGCTACAATTAAGGATTACCCTTGAGATCATTAAGGCATGTCAGTCAATGTATTTTAACATTGGAAGCAAGCATTCCCATGGTTTTGTTCAAAAAGTACAACTTAATAAATGAGATAAAAGGTAAGGATTGGTCATCTGTGGCCCTAATATAACTACAAGACATGCTGCAAACACTAAAGCTTCTCAAGTCAGACAGAGAATGCCAGAACAGAAAAGAAATGTTGATTTCTTAACTACCAAGCACAGATAAACAGTCTTTTCTACTAGTTTACACAGATTTTAAAGAAAAGCTGCAGATCATGCTACAGTAAAGCCTACTCCTGTTTTATGGACACATGTATATGAAAGACAAGATGTGCTTCTTTATCTACTTTTCTAAAATGTTTTTAAATAGTACAAAATGGTAGTAGAAAAACATTGCTGTCTGCAGTGCTCTTTCATCAAAATTTTCCAGGGAATAAACTAAATTTCACAACTACCTTAGAAGCAATATATTTCCACAAAGCAATTCAGAAACATTATTGAAAAACTGCAAAATAGAGACCTGTTTCTGTGACGCGCTCAGAACCTGTAACTGCCCTTCGGCAAAAGCATTACGTCCAGCATCCTACAGGACATGTTCAGCAGATCAGCCTCTATGAGATGAGACTATGCTATCAGGTTCTGGTCATCTTTACAGGGCTTTAGTAACACAAAGATCAAAAGAAATGTTTGTCTCTGGTCCTCTGTAGATTTACATCCGTTCAACTGCCAATATTTCTTAATTCACAATGAAACTGTGCAGGGCACCCTTCATAAATATTTATTCAACAAGTTAGACAATTGAATTTCAGTGCCAAGCTATAAACTAACTGAAAGACTATTTTTTCTTCCAGGGATGAGATGTCAATATATCCAACTTTCTCTTCATGTAGCAAATCTACAGGCATATCAGTTCCATTTTTTAAAAAATAACTTATTACTATGTTGAATAGTGATTATTTAGAGCACTCAATGTACTGGAATTCAGATTGTGCGGTAGACCCACTATTTGTATTGTTACAGGATAGACCTCAATCTCTTCTTGAACATGAAAATTGCATGTAATGAGTAATTTCCTGAATGGAAGATTGCTTTATAGAGCTATTTATCCATTTTAGTAAGTTATTTTTAGTGATTATCTTAAGTGAAATAAAAATCCAAAAGAAATAGAAACCATGCAGATTCTACAATAGTTTATTTACTTAAATATTAGGTCAGCATAATGCATTCAATAAAACTTATTATCATCATCTACTTTGTGTCATATGAAATATCTTATCTTCGGTTCTCAGCTTATACTAAGCTCAAAGGTGAGTAATTCCACCTTAAGAAAAATGTCACTAATAGACTCCATAGAAGTGTAAATGGTATTAAAAAGGTCAAAGAGACCAAAGTCTGGCTTTCATGAGGTCTCACAGCTACAAGGCGTTTGTCTTTGTTGGTGGTGCCAGTTAAGGCATGTCTGGCTTATTTGATCCCCTAGATTAATACAAAGAAGATATCTGAACTGTGAAAAAAAAAACCACAACAGGAAGCTTAAATGCAGCCATATGGACCATCTGATTCTTTCAGCCTCTTAACAGATGAGGGTTGAAATAACTTCCTTTGCTTATTAGCTAATTAAATCGTCCTAACAGTGTATAAAATGGCTATAATAAAACTGAGTTTAACCATAACCTCCAGCTATGTTCCATTAAGTCTCACATTCTAGGTCATCTAACCATACAGTATACAACATATTGCTAGCTGAGGTATAAATATATATTTTCTCAACTTAAAAAAATAATCTAATTTTAAAACTAATACAGCTCACAAAAAAGACAAGAAAACACAAAAAGTACTTTAAAATATCCACTAATATCTATTTAAGATTTTTTTATCAAGATTAAATAATTACCTTTACATGGCATTAATGCAAAGTCATTTATGCCTTAGCCCCTATTAAACTTTCTAGTAATGATTACATGACAGTACCTATAGTATCTAAAAGAGCTTTCTTTTTTTGTTTTTTTTTGTTGGGTTTTTTTTAACACAAGGAATACTCTGGAATCAGTCATAAGGTAATTGAAATCTTTTTTTTTTTTAATAAAATGTTGTGCTTTAATATTGTGCATTACATGCATACAGATACATGCTTTTCCTTCACAATAGCTGCTTTATATTTTGCTTAATAATTTGCTTTATTATTATGAAGTCTACTGTCCTTTTTATGAGGTACAGCTAAATTATTACATACAAAACATTTCAGTGATTCTAATGCATCCATATCACCAGGACAACAGTTCCTTTTCAGTTTCTCCTTTGCCAAGTTCTGATGAATTCTTAATTAATGCAGCTGAAAGGACTCTACAAAATATATTCTCTGAACTAGAGCAAAGTCTACAACTCTTTCCAGAATGACTGAAAGCTCTTTTATATCCTGTTATCTCCAAATGATAACTGTACCTTTCAATGTAAATTTATTTCTCCTAGATAGGAATAGCTAATGTACATTTCCACAACATACGACTTCCATTAGAAGATGTGATGAATTATCCTCTCTCAACAGCCCAAGGAAGAGCTCATCTGTGCACACCAAAGTAACAATGACATTTTTTTCTCACGTCACCATATATTATCAAATTTACATGCACTGTAATTTTGCTAGGAGATACCATACTGCAAGATGGTATCTCCTGCAAGAATAAAAGTTAAAAAATTATCCAATCTGCAGTTTTCAAGGACGGTATTTCTTTTTATTGATACTTTGAAACCACGCTTCCTTAAAGTTTGAATTAATTACAATTCACATTATGATGCTGGCAAAAATTGCTAGTGATATCTTGTTTTCTTTAATCAAAGCCAAAATTGCCACTGACTTCATGATGTCTGACTTTCATGCTGTCATTTTAAAAGCAGTGAATATGAGAAAAATTGCAGCATTTAGTGGCCTAAGGAACAGCAATCACTAGAAAGAAGAAAATTTACCTTGCAATTAAATATATTAACTACATAATTTTACCTCAGCTAAAAAAGGTGATATTCACTGAGGCATGAAGAATCAGTGCAAAGTACCCTGGCTCATTTAGGTTTGCATTAACTTGCCTTGACAAAGTTGCCAGGAAGAAACTAGAGGGAAGTGCCTCCATATTTATTGTATGTTAGTAAGTTAGGAGTATGTGGATGGATCAAGAAAGTGATATGTGAAAAAAGCAAATAAACTTTAACATCTTATTAAGGCGTACTTAGAGACAGGACTCAAATCAAATTTTTAGAAGGAAAAACCTTCTAATTAAAAATAATACCTTTTCATGTAGTCAGCTCATCTTCCACCACAAAATAGTCATGAAACATCTTAGAGCTGTTTAGTTCACCAAGATTATGGGAATAAAAACAATTCCTCTTGTGTATGTTTTATGTATATATGTCCACATATATTTTTAGGAACATTATATCCCCACTCAAAGCCTGCAAAAAACTTAAGAATCATTTTAGAGTGATCACATATAGGAGAGCACTTACATTTTTTTTATATTTCTTTTGAAAGTCAAAAAGTGAGATAAACAATGATTACACAATTTTCTCACAAACTGCCAAGACAGACCTAACAACAGAACTAACTCTCCCCACATAGTGGCCATGATACTATCCTTTTTCTCTTCACCTCTTTATCATGCAAGCTGATATGCTTGAACAATTTATTAAGAGAGCAGGATGAAGATTAATGTCTGGTGGAGCAGTAATATGCCCGTTTCAATCAAGCAAGCCACAGAAAAACATCAGTTACAGTACAAGCTCCTATGTTATTTTTGAAAAAAAACACACCTGGGTAAATTAGTTTATTTCCACATATGTTAGCAGCAATAAGCAAAGGAAATATTAAGGGTATACACTGCAGGAAAATATTCTGATTTAAAATATGTCAAAACAACTAATTAAGTAAACAGACTGGTAATAAAGATTTAACCGATGGGGAGACCTTCTGCTGAGATATTTTCAGATATTGTACTAGAGCAGACCATAAAAATGCTCCTAATGATTTTTAGAAGATTACAGAAGTCACTCTAGAACTTCCAGAATGGGTAGTGCTGATTACAGTAATGAAATAATTTTCCCAGACTAAACCTGTCTTTTATCTCCAATCACTGCAAAAATGACTTTTTTTTTTTTTTACTACTATCTACCCAAACTGAAAACCAGCTGCTAATCTAAAACAGCAGATTGGAAATGTTCAAGTATATTATGTCTCTCCTATAATACCACATACTACCTATTAAAAATACATGGGTTTTATTTCCATTTGATAAAGAAACAACATTGCAGCAATAACACTACAGCAAATATGTGCTGCATGTATCAATGAGCAATTATAAAAAGTTGGTTTCAGTAGTGAAGAGCAGCGAAGAAGCAGTGTTTTAAAAATGAAACTTGTTTTGTGTGCACCAATTGTGCTTGCAGACACAAACCATGTCAAAAACAAGTCATGCATATATAACAAGTGATGCCATAACAGCATCATTTATCTAATTTGCTACAAATTAGAAATGAGCATGTATGTGACCAGTAAAAAAAGTTAAACTTCATGCAAAGAGGAGTTCCTACCCCTTGTAGGCTTCTTATCCCACCATAGCTTAGGAAATTATACAAGATTAATTGACTAGAGTAACCCTCCAGCTGCTGCTTTTCGGGACCCTAACGCTGTGTCCAAGGAATTACTGCTTCCTATTACTACCTATGTAAGGTTGGACTCCATCCTCTGCTTGCTCTTCATCTTAGTTTATAAACACTACAAGATTCAGTAGAGTAGCTCTCCACCTCCTGTTTTCTCTGACTTTAACCTTTACAACTACCTAATGTACAATACAAACATGGCTTTCAGTACACAGACTTTAACATTCACTTTGGTTCAAAGAATTCCTGCAAATACATAATGACCTAAAAATTAACAACCAGTTCCTCCCCTTTGTAGTGTGTGCATTCTTCCTCCTGCCAATCTATCCAAAATCCTATCAGCCTCTAACACTCTCTGCTGTCCATAGGAGGAAAAGATGAGTCCATCTGTGCTGCTGATGTTTGCTCTCATTTGTGGCAGAATGTCCACTATTCAGCAAATACACTCATTTTTCAGTTCATGGTTTTGTAACTCTAACCATAAACTTAATTTCATTCACATGACCACAAGCAGACCTACATATTACAAACTAATCCCTATTCCCTGCTGACTTTCACCACTAGCCTCACTTGCCACACACTGAAGATCCTGCATAATGGAGCTGCCCAACTTCCATTTTTCTAAATCTTAACTGCGTACCTTCCCTCAAGTATCATGTGAGGGAACATCCCCATCCACTCAGATTTCATAGTAAAACTACAAATGTAATTGTAAATCTGTTTCTATCAAAACAATCTGGTTTAGAAAAATCCTTAAGCATTATTAAAGAATTTAAAATAACTCTCATCATTTTGACAGAACCAGGGTAGGAAGCAAACACAAGTTCAGAGAGACTAAAGGAGAGCAGTCACCTCTAGCAGAGCAGAAACATGCAGTGTTGAACTAGAGGAGGTAACTTCAGAACCAGACAGCTGCAGCCAGGACAGAGTGTCTGAATGGAGGCTAAGACATGCAAGAGGGTTAAATCAATCATGGAAAACTTACCAACATTTTCACTCCAGCCACTGAGATTACAATACAAAAGTTTAACATAAGACTTATTGACTATGGTATTTTCAGACTATCTTAAAAACATGCCCCATTTAAAATAAACAAAACCCCAACATCGTTAAGATAAGCCATTTCTAAAAAAACCCCCAAAACAAAACACAACAAAAAACCCCCAAACAAACAAAAACCCCCACCCACCAGAGTCAGTGTATCCCTCTACTCCATTTTGTCACTTTTATCATAATAATATTTCAGTTCTACTACTCTGTTAGTACAAGGCTGTGCTGTCAACAAGTTGGAATTCCATTCTGGGAGAACTGTATAAAGAAATAGTAATAAAAACTATGCTATAGCCAGGGGGAGATTCCCAGTGCCAAAATAAGTCTTCAGGAAATCAATCAGAAAATTATAAGCTGCAGTGACTTACTATGATAGCATGCAAACAGCAGGATAACACAAACTTTATATTATTTGAATGAATTCTTGCTTCAAGATTATCTTATTAGAAATATTACATAACAGAATAAAACAAGAATATTGGAAGTTCAATCATCCAGTCAAGTAATTTACTTATTAGGTTACTCTTTCCATATTATCGAGGTCTCATGCCCCATAGGGAAAAAAACACTCTCTAGTTCGAGTACTTTTCATTGCCAATCACACAACTCAAAGTTTAAGCAACACTATTTGCACTAGGTTCTCATGTAAACATCAGCAGCAGCATGAAAATTATCATCTAACACAGTAGTTTATAATCCTACTAAAAATAATGAGTGAAATTGCATTTGATACAAAACCACAAACATACATACTAATTACAATACAAGAAAGTAGTGTGCATTTTCTTGAGTAAGAAAACATTTTAGCCTTGTTTTAATAAAACTAATGCTATAGCCCTAAACGCACTAAGATCTGTGCATTGCTGGAGCCCAATGGTGCAAAAATGCTGGTGTGAACAACTGCATTTCCATCATGTTAGCTGATTATAAAATACAGTGTCTATTCCAATTTTAAGCTACCTGCAGGAGGACAGAAATGCTTCTTGTAAAACATGGCAGGGATAGGATAGGATAGGATAGGATAGGATAGGATAGGATAGGATAGGATAGGATAGGATAGGATAGTCCAGTTGGAAGGGACCTATAACAATCATATAGTTTAACTACCTGACTAATTCAGGGTTGACCAGTAGTTAAAGCATGTTATTTGAGGCCATTGTCCAAATGCCTCTTAAACACTTGACAGACTTGGGGCATTGACCACCTCTCTAGGAAGCCTGTTCCAGTGTTTGACCACCCTTTCGGTGAAGAAATGTTCCTAATGTTCAGTCTGAACCTCTCCTGGTGCAGCTTTGAACCATTCCCACACATCCTGTCACTGGATAGCAGGGAGAAGAGCTCAGCACCTCCCTCTCCACTTCCCCTCCTCAGGAAGCCGTAGAGAGCCATGAGGTCACCCACAGCCTTCTTCAAACTAGACAAGCCCAAAGTCCTCAGCCACTCCTCACAGGACGTGCCTTCCAGCCCTTTCACCAGCCTTGCTGCCCTGCTCTAGAGGCATTTGAGTACCTGAACATCCTTTTTAAACTGTGGGGCCCAGAACTGCCTGCAGTACTCAAAGTGAGGCCATGTCAATGCTAAACACAGTGGGATAATAACCTCTTTTGAAGAGTTGGTTATACTGTGTTTGATGCACTCTGGAATATGGTTTGCCCTCTTGGCTGCTAGGGCACAACACTCATATACTCAGGTCACAATATCTGATGTGGAATAGGGTCTGCCAAAAGAAATAGACTTTAAAAAAAATCAACCATAAGTGTGTGTTCGTACAGCTTTCATACTTAATAACATTATTGATCTGTTAATAACCACCCTAAAACTGTATTTACCGTCTCCTGAAACAAAAATCTAAGTCTGATAAAGAACCACAACAGATTGGGCCATACTGCTTTCAGGTAAAACAGTCTCAAATGTCTGCTCAGAAACACAACTTTTGGGATTATGCATTTTTCTCACAATCAGTTCTTTACAGGCAGAACTTGTAAGCATGATATCTCTAAGAGTCAGTAGTCCACACAACTACAGGTACTTCATTGTCTCTATACTTCCACCCTTCTTTAGAAACTTTACATTCCATTTCCATAACACTTAACTCACCTTTAAGATTCTGCTCCTTTACTATTACAAACTCATTGGGCATATTGCAGAGATTCCACATTGTTTGTAGCACCGCCTACAGTATTTTTATGACACGTTGACCACTCCACTAAGCATTTCCCAAGCTGTATCATACACTCAAACTGAACTATGTCCACAGTCACTACAGCATATACCTGTTCCCTTTCACTCTCCTCCCTGCTTCCTTCCTCCTTGTAACTTTGTGTCCCCAGCTGGTACAAGTTGGTTCATTCCAGTCATGACTCACAAACTGAACCAACAGGTTGACAGTCTAGACAAGAACTAAAGGTTTGAGTATAAAACCAATTGTCAAGATGACAAACCTACAAAAATTGGGATTAGAACCATTAAAAGTCTCTACTAATCTATATGCTTCCTTGATTGAGTACCCAACTTTACCTACAGCTGCATGCAATCAGCAGATGATAATATTTTTGTACCAGAAACCTCAGGTTGAAAAATTACTATTAAACTGTGACTTAAAAATCTTGAGAAAGCTGTAGAAAAAAAAAAAAAAAAGGAAAATAGAACTAAAATATCTTTTTATGCGAGTATCATAAATACTGTGTCAAGTTTTTGCTGTTCTTTTTCAGTCATTTACCTTGGTTTAACTTATACCATCAGATATAGACTCAGATTTTAGATATTATTGAATTTAGAATGCCATATGTATTAGTTAGAAATGTTGGGCCCTGACTATTGTATATAACACCTAACTTCCCAAACCAAGCATCTTGTTCTTTAATGTTTATTACACTCCTGTTACCATTTCCAGCTATTTCTAAATATACAATAATTTCTATCAAGTTGCATTGTGAAATACAGATGTAGAATAAATTCTATAAAACAAAAGCTATATTCAATGCTCACTTTATAATGTAAATACCTACTACATCGTAGCTATATACATTGTAAAATTCATACACTATGAAACAAAATAATTTAAATGCAGATCTTCAGGTTTAAAAGTTGCAAAAGAGCAGAGAGGGCACAAGCATGTACACAGAGATCTGCTAAATCACAACTATTTCAGTTACAGATTGGCATTACATTTCAGCATACTGTATTTTTCTCACTTTAACTTTGTTTTCCATGTTGACTTTAATTTTTTTTTTTTATTTGCTTGGTATATTGAACCCTGGCTTGGAATAAATGGATTCAAATAAACACAACTCAGCGCCAGAATTGCCACAGGCACATATTTTTCTTTCAGTGGTCCTGGGAAGTGGTTTGTTAAACTATTGTTCTCAATTAAAAACTCATGTGTTTGTTCAGTACAATATGGGTCGCTGCTTTGAGTGAAAGATTCCCTTGACATGGCAAAACCTCTAATTGTAACAAGTCTATGCCAAGTATGTTTAACCAGATGCAGCCCCGGGTTTGATTAGCAGCCACTGGATTCCATGTACAATCAGATAATGATGGTTTTGCTTCTCTGCTGAGCAAACATCCTCAGCTTTTAATCAAGTATGTATGTGTATCCATATATGTGTGTACGTCTATGTGTATATATCTAAAAACCTCTATACACATAATTATGAGCAGCACAACTATTTTAAAACTATAGTTCATCTCAACTTATTTGACCTTTGACTGTTTAATCTTAGGAGGACCTGTGCAATACCAACTAAAAATAAATGGAATAAAATATTTATTTTGGCAGATACCATACAGATAGAGTAAAGAGACATGTGGT
This sequence comes from Antrostomus carolinensis, assembly GCF_000700745.2. Lineage (NCBI taxonomy): Eukaryota > Metazoa > Chordata > Aves > Caprimulgiformes > Caprimulgidae > Antrostomus > Antrostomus carolinensis. The sequence goes on from NW_010332357.1 coordinate 146,839, forward strand.
GCATGGAAATTTTTTACCACACATGTAGAGAGCAAAAAAGGCTCTGGAACACATTTTTGTTTTCCCACTTGTGGGATAGCATCTATTGGATAATGATGATATTAGAACTGCAAAGACACGTGCCATTTTGGAACAACATTCCAATACTCCTTAACTATGCCTGAGGGAAGGCGGTGAAGGTTGGTGTTTATTTTATATAAGAGTGGATATTAGTTAACTTTGCTAATATGAGTTCAAGAATATTTTGGACTTCTGCTATTTACATTTATTTTGGTTTTATTTGCATGTATTCAAAAAGGTCTATTAATGGAAGTTAATAAAATAAAATTCTATCACTTTTTAAAGTCTTTTATTCCAGAAATAAATATAGCATTATCTTAAATACCCAACATAACATAATCTCTCACATAAGGTAAGAAATAAATGTCTTCCTTCTACACACTATATACGTAAACATCTTTAATTTTATCCTGTTCTGCTCTAGTTTCTTTTGTTCAAAAGCACAGAATTGAGTTCAAAAGAACAGGGTGAAAAGTAATTAAAAGTAATATGAATTGAAGTTCATTCTAGAATAAGTGTAATAAAACAAATTTTAAACAATCTAAATGAAGGCTACACTGAAGAGTGTTACGGAGAAATTCTTCTGTGTCTTTTAAAGATTTATCTTCCACAAACAGCACCAACACACATTCTGCAGTAATGTCAATAGTATATTTCCTTCTTTACTAACATATGAAAGCATATTTATTTATTTCTATATAAACGAGCATTGTTCTTTCAGTGAGAAGCATATGTGTAAAATTAGTTTAATGAAGTACATAAAAAATAATTAAAGAAACCAAACATAAAACTACATGAACAGTTGATAATATGACTTTTTTTTTTTTTTTTTAACATGCTTGCTGAAACTAATAGAACTCTCAATTTAAACTTCACATCAAGGACAGTGTATATAAATGCACTGGTGTCCTGGCTTCTGTCATTCCCATTCATAAGCAGGTGAGAGAGATACAGGAAAGTTACTTGCACGTACTTTCTACCAGAGTCTTTAGACCAAAGCTAGTTCCAACACAATTGTCAATTTTTCTACTACATTAATATGCACATAGTGAGAACAGAGAGAAAAAAAAAAAAAAAAAACAAAACACACCACAAAAAAAAAAAACCCCAAACCACCAAACTCAAGGCACTATACAACTTACAGTACTGGGCTACTAAAAATCCTTGCCTCTAACAACAAACAGAAAATAGCATAGAAAACATTTCTAATTTTCCTCACTTAAGCTTTTCCTTTTCCATTTTCACACACAAACCTAATTCAGTGCAGTATTACAGACTGTTGTTACACCTAAAGGTTTACAGACATTTTTTAAGAGTAGCAGCATCTCCTTACCATATGCTTCACAACAAATTTTCATCATATATATAAGCAGCTAAAATATGGTTGAAAAGCACACAAAAGTCAATACACAGTTTTTCTCTTGTTCAGGTAAACTGCTTTCTTATGTTTACTTTGCAAAGTAGAAGATTTGGGGGCAGGGAAGAGGAATTGTACTGCTTTGTATCTACGTTACAGTGCTGGTACTGCATTACACTTCTGTGTCATCCTACATCATAACTCCATGGATACCCATTAATTTATCCTTCTCAGTTCTGTTCTTAATTTGCATATCTGTATTAAATGTTATTTCCACTGTGTGGTCTTGATTTTGTAACATGCTGTAAATAAACCATGTTGGGAAATAAGTCATGTTATTTTTAATTTAGTGGCTCATAATTCAAAATATGTATAGCAGTAACAAATAAATGAGAAAGATTGCAGGTTTCAGCTGATTCTAAAAAAAAAAGTTCAACTTTAGGAAAAAAGAATATTAGTGTCCATCAATAACTTAAGAGAACAGCAATCTTCCCTGTCCTGCCTCCATGAGGCAAGACACCAGGCCACAGCTGCAAGATAAATTAATACACTCTTCCCTTTGTCACTGCAACCTGACTGCTTGTAGTAGCTTGGTTATATTTTATTGTAAGCTGAAGTGTTTCTAAAACGTTTTCTTCAACACAGACATATTTTACAGGTGTGACAAAGCATTGCAGAATTACATCTACAAAACAAAAATTAAGTTTTTGCATTTTCAGAAGATTAACTAAAGAAGCAGCCTGGGAAATTGGGCAGTTGAACACACGCTCTAGGATGTAGAACAGGAGAGTATAAACATTCTGACCTCCTAATTCCCAGCTGTGTGCACCTCTGTAAAACTGTGTGCAAAAACTAGGAATTCCCACGGAATAATAAGAGATGTTTCTAATACTGCACTCCCTCAAGGGCTCCACTGGTCATGGAGAGCTGGTGAAGAACACTAACTGACACTGCGGAGCAGCCCATTCTCTGGCATCACTGGCTATATCGCTCAAGGACAGTTCTTGTAATGCAGTACTGGATGCCAGTGGAACCATCAGCAAATGCTTGTGCCTGGGAAAGGAAATAGCCTTACATTCTACCCTGAGGATAAAGAAACTCTGGCTTTGTTAAACCATGTATGTCTGTGTAAGAGAATTCCACAGTCAACAGACCTCCACTGAGAAAGTCCTGCCACCAGATGTTTAAATCAAGGGATTGTTAGTGCACCAGCTGATCTCAATTGCTGGTGGTGCTAGTAGAGGCACTTTTGGCTCTCTTCTTTGAATTGGGCTGTTGTCTCCCTAGGTGGGGCTGTCATTTTAATAACAGATCATTGTATTTCCCAGCAGGAGGCCCACTGTCATGGTTCAGAGTAGGATGGGGAGAATTAAGCTCCTGTTTAATATTTTGTTGTTATGCCATATCTCACAAACAGCATTGTTTCACTCTACAGTCCATGGAGACATCTCGTGCCTAGGACTTATTTAGAAGAAACAGAATTTTCAGATTTGTTTACAAAGAAGAGTCAGCTTATAAGCCCCTGCACACAAAACATACAGAATTTAGGAACAGTACCAGAGATCTGACATATTACCAAAAAAATCACAGTGCAGTATACGTGTGGTCTACCAAATTGAATAAAGGTCTGGTAGCCAGGAACAATTCAGTTCTTCCCACTTGGCTATACTATGTGGCTAATGTAATGTTTAAAAGCCATCACAGGAATCAGGAACTGAGTAAAATTCTACTAATACATTTCAATTACAAAGCAGTTCTACCCAAGCATCACATACACTATATATGTACTTCATGGAGTTAAAAAACCCTGGTTTATCTAAATGAATGCCAATATGGTGAACAGAGAGGCATATTTGCATTCCCAAACCCCAGGTGCATTTCTAGGGAAATGCACAGGTAGTGAAGTAGGAAATGCACAGCCTGAAGTAGTGTGAAATTAATGTATTGCCTAATTGTCATATTGAAAAAAGTCAGTAAAAAGTTTCATTTACATGAAAAGAAGTAGCTTTAAACCTTACCTGTAGAGTAAAAATTGCAGAAGCACTACCTCTCTACCATGTCAGAATGCTTCAAGAATACATCCACTATTGATCATTTAAGAATTATCAAAATACTACCTCTATAAACAGGTAGGTGATGTTGTCTTCAATTTAATGCCATTCAGTTCCCACTGATTATTATTTGTTTATCAACTAAACATGACCTTAGTTGCAAAACACATTTTCAGGCGTTTATATTAACATACATTTTCAATTCAGACATTTTGCCTCTAATCTGTTTACACATATTTACATATTATTGCAGCTGTCAGGTTATCACATGTATCATACATAATGCTTCTACACTTGGAGTACACTGTGCAAAGTATGTAATGTTTAAAAGCCATGACAGGAATCAGGAACTGAGTAAAATTCTACT
>NW_010332358.1:0-1343 GCF_000700745.2 Antrostomus carolinensis
CTGGAGAACAGAAGCCTCTGGGAAGACCTTACTGAGGCCTTTCAATACACAAAGGGGATTTGCAAGAAAGAGAGGGAAAGACCTTTTACCAAGGCCTGTAGTGACAGGACAAGGGGCGATGGTTGGAAATTAAAGAGGGAGGATTTAGACTAGATATAAGGATGATGTTTTTTGCGATGAGGGTGGTGAAACACTGGCACAGCTTGCCCAGAGAGGTGGTAGAAGCCCCATCCCTGGAAACATTCAAGGTCAGGTTGGATGGGGCTCCGAGCAACCTGATCTAGTTGAAGATGTCCCTGCTCTCTGCAGGGGGGTTGGAATAGATGACCCTGAAAGGTCCCTTCCAACCCAAACCATTCTATGATTCTGTTTCATAAACCAGCAAATGTACATAACTGCCTGCGGGCAGATGCTAGCGCACACTGCTGCTGGCAGTTTGGGACCCACATGTCCCCAGGCCTGTGTCAGTGACACGCTAAAGGTCACGCAGCCAGCACAGGATGGTGGTAGGATCAGAAATCAGACCTCCTGTCTTGTCCTTCTACATTTATACTACCTTTCCCAGTGAGCAGACTGCAGTTTATCAGACTTCCTTTGGGACTGCGTGAGTGCAGGCGTGGAGAATTGGTCCTGGCAGAGTAACAAAGTGAGAAAAAAACTTCCTCAATTGAAAACAAGACCACTGGCTGTCTCCAAACAACCTCCCACTTGTTGTAAAGGCACATCCCATTGGCAAAGCCTGCCAAGGGACTTCTGTTAACTTTGCCAGGTCCACAAGACATTCCCCGTGTAACTACCAGCGGCATCCCGGAGACCTTACAGCTCATTAGTGACCCCAGAAAAGAGTCATGGGAACTTGCAGTACTAACTGAAGCAAAAGCTCCTTCTCTGCTCCTGTAACAGAGCTTTCCAGCCACCACATTTCACAGGAAAAACTCATTCGCGCACGTGGTGTTTGCTGGCGAGCACAGGGCTCAGAGTAAACACCCCTTCCTCAGCAGCTGAACCCGGGTCACAGAGAAACCTTAGGACTTAGCTGCATGCCCCAGGTTACCATTCTTGTTGCAAAAGGAAACACAGATTGCCTGTTGTGCTTGCAATTTCCAAGGTTAACCCTTCAGATGGATTTATCCCCTTGCTTCTATCTGCCTAGCTGATTAGAGAGGTAATTTGTACCTTTTTGTTTCACCATTCACAGCAATTAGAAGAATAATACAGAAAATGACAAAATAAATGTGACTCGACTCCCTTTCAGGAGCTGGGGGTCACTCAAGTTATATGCCTGCCAATACCGTTCCTTTACCTCGCCCCTAACTGTGAGGAACTGCACTATAGACTTGTCT
>NW_010332359.1:0-14458 GCF_000700745.2 Antrostomus carolinensis
AAATAAAATAAAATAAAATAAAATAAGAAAACTGAAGGTAACAAACAGATATCATAAAATCACTGAACACTTGCTCCTCGAGGTACTCAGAGCAAGGCTAACTTTAACGTCAGATCAGCTTTATGTTCAGATGAAATAGAACTCAGAAGGTGATCTGCATTGAACAAATTGGTGTCTGAAAATGTTTCTTGTAAGAACGACCTTTTCACCTACAGTTAGAAGTCAATCCATTTTCATGATGATGTAATTTCTTGTCATTCTTTTGGCTCCATACAGGAAACTGAGACTCATTGGGAAATTCATGTTCTCTGATGTCCTTTTAAGTGGTCAAAAGGAAACCAGTGAGTTCATGCATATTTTCTTCAGCTGGTAGTTCAGAGAATTTACGAATTCAATTATTTATGGAGCAACTTTTTTAGTGTAAAGGTTCTTCACAGTAGAAACAACCACTGGGAAATTAAAAGTGATATTTTTATAAAAGTTAAGCCATCTAAAGACATTAGTAACTGGTACTAGATGGATAATCAATATACCATACTAAAACCCTAATCTTTTCTTTTCCTTCCTTACTAATAGATTTTCTTATTCTTTATTTTTAATAAGTAATATATACAGTCCCAAAGCTGAAGCTTTAAACTTCATTATACATTATGAGATTTCAGAATTACTTCTACTATTTTTGAGTTATTCTTATTATTCTGTTACTAACTATACTTTTTAAAAACATAAAAAGAGTAGCACAGAAATATTTCAAAGAATCCTAGTTTTCAATACATAAACAAATACTTTTTTAACACACACACATGCATATATATAGTAATTGAGGTTGTAAGGGCAACTTAATAATATTTACTATTTACCTGAAGGGCCATCCTAGTGCAGCAGCAGATGAGATATCCAAACACTTTTACTATAAAATAATAATTTAAAAGTCTGTTAAGCATTTGAGTAACAGTACCTTTGTGATGAACTTTTAAAACCATTTAGCTCCTAATTGACCACATTTGGATCATACTAGCTTTTCTCACTTGTCACTCCTCACCCTCAAGCTTATAATAGTCTTTCTTGGAAAACCTGAGAGGGATTCACCATATTGCAATGCAGCGATTTTCATCCAGTTTCTGTTATTAATGCGGATTCAAAAATTCTATTAAAGTAGTTAGCACTTCTTTGGGAGAAAAAAAGGCAAGTCTTTGGCTGTGAGGATATGCATTAAGTTAACTGAAAGATATTAAAACTTGGTAGCAATACTGACATTGTATTTCTGCAATACTGCACACCCAGATAACAAGTAACTTGTTCTTGAAACAGCATTTCTAAAGAATGTCTGAATATATTTAGCTAAACTTTTTGATGTCTCAAGTTGTTTTGGATCTAGCACCAAGCACACACTTGGCATTTGCTGACCCAAACATGAGTTGTAAATCAAAAGATGTTGAAGAATTCTGCTGTGAAGTAACTAGGTATTTTTGAAGCACTAAGCACTACTTTTTGAAGATCTCTAAAGAACAATATTAACCAGAAAATACACCAAGTGAATAAAAATATAATGTAATTATAGTTTTATAAAATTGTTAGTCTGGAAAGAATCTTCAGCAAATGTGTATGTTTAAGAGATTAAAACCCACTTATAGACGATGTGTTAATAAGAGGAAACGTTTTCTAAGGTTCAACTGTTTAAACTGGGAAGAGTATCACTGCACATGCAAGAATGAACATTCATGTGAACTGAACTCAGTACCAGAGGAACATCTTCTTTCATCTAATCTTTCATATTTAATTACATTACAATAAATTTGGCAAGCACATGAAGGTAATTTTATCACCTTCTTTCTGAGAGAGAAAAATTCAATTGAATCTTATGCTCTGTCAGTGCAACTGTCACAGGTGACTAGTTATTAAATGACTAGCCATGCCCATTTCCTTTCATTCTTTTTTTTTTTTTTTTTTTTTTTTTTCTGATGTCTCTTTTTGGCCTAACTAAGGTCAAAAGCATTGGTTTACAAAAAGAAAAAAATAAATTGCCCCCCAGTACGGGCTATAAAATCTGTTATCATCACACCAGCTCTGACTGTACACATTTTTTACTTGCTGCATAGATTTTCTATTTGTCCTTTGAAGAAGGAGCAATCTTTTTTGCCTTCCGTGTGTGCAAAACATAGCAAAATGCAGTCTTGACTGGTGGATGGGATAGGCATTGGTAAAGAGGTCTATGACCCTTTGAATTATAATTTCCACATTGTGTGGCATTCACACTCTCTTGTCTCCTGACAATGCATGCCAACTTTTTGTTTGAACTAGTATCAAGCATTAAAAATTCTCAGTGCAGAAGGATTCAATTTTCTTTCATCAATGGACTTAAACAGGAGTAGAGTTAGTGTCTGAAGTAATAACATTGGAAGTAATAACATTTTACTCTTGAATTCAAGCCCTGGAGTCCTTTTAATTTTTTTAATAAATCTTTCCATTTCTTTTTTTTTCAAGAATTTATCCCAGCCCATCCATTAGTATATTTTTGTCAAATTACTCTGTAAATGGAAAAAAACAACCCAAAACACAATCTTGAAACTTTGATGGCACGTTAGTAATTCTAACCACTTTTTTTGTTTTTACAAATACTAGTTGTGCACCTGCCATATTTAGTGAAAAGATATCCTGTTTCCAATCAAATCAATTTAGAAACTACAGCCTAAAATCCCTTGTGATATATGAGCTATATAAAAACCCCAATGCTTTCAAGTAATAGTCCAGAATACAAGCTGCCATTCTAGAAATGGATAGTCATGACAATCTTGATAGAAACCTTGAAGGTCTGCTACAGAAAGAAGCCAATGCAGGAAGGTTTACCAAGCCCGTAGACAGTAAATATGTTGACCTTGAAATCAAATAATGGGAACAGAGCATTTTTTCACTCAGGTGATACAATAAATGCACAAAGATCCATACACATCCATACACAAATGTGCTAGGCACAGGGTTCTAATGCCATTTTACCTTTTTTAGGTTGGTTTGAAGTAAAAGTCAACCTAAGTATGTAGTCTACTTTTAATGCACTGGAAAACTGGGAGTCAGCATCTGACCTATACTGTCTTCTAGACAGTGTTGAGACTAGCAATAGGATAATTACAATTCGTTCTCAATAGGGTAAACAGTAGGAATCTTTATGAGAATAATAAAAAAACATTTTAGGAGAAGGATCAAAAAAAAAGCTAGTAATGAATCCCCAGTTCAGGAGGGTCCATTGCAATTGTGAGTTGAGAGATGTAAGATTTCCTTTGGGAAGAAAACAGAGAAGTCTTCAGAATCACCAATCATTGGGCTCTTTATCCCAAGTCCATAATTCATGTCTTTCATACAGACTAGTGAAACTGTAAAGAACCCAGTGCTGGCGATTGACTGGTTGTGGAGAAGCTGTTCCTTTCACAGAAATACCTGACTACATGCAATATCTGTGAGTAGATTTATCATTTTAAGGATGATACCGAAGGTAAGAAACAAGACTTAAGGACTTAGTTACAAACAACTCTGAAAGTAAGTAACTGACTTCAAGACAATGACTAGTAAAACTCTTAATCTGAGTATAGATAATTATTTTTCTTCATAAAGCCCTCTATAAACTATTTGATTTGAGTGGATATTTTAGTTCTTGGCCTGTTTTATGAATTCTTTAATGGAATAATCTATGATTTTCTACCTTGTTTGACATTTCCTTATGTGCAAGGATTTAGAACAATTTTGCAACTATGCACTATGTTTTTCTGGCAAAGAATCTGTATGCATCTTAATAAATTTTCTACCTATTTATTTATTTATTTCCACTAAAGGTCTGACACCTCTATTTCAAATTAGAGGAAAAAAAGACTCTGTTGGGAAACACAGAAGGGTTTCAACTTTCATAAGTGTTTGATGTTTGTGCTAATGGCTTGATATTTCGGTACCATTCAATTAGCTAATGACCTCAATATATTTATACATGGAAGAGAAGGAAATAGAAGGTGATAAGCAGTCTGTGAATCTCAAAATCACAGCTTTACAAGTATGTCCCTTCTTTTTCTCATACCATACATTCTTAAGTAGAATTGAGAGGTGCCCAATTTGAAACTGAGGAAAAAAAATGTAGTAGTTGAGCATAATTTATACCACAAAGTTGGGAAGACCACTGCATTGCAGCACTTACCCTGAAGTCTTTGGGGAAAAAAAAGAATTTTTATTCTTTTTGACTCAGGCTTTATGTCAGTGCTCCTGAAGACATTAAAAGTATGCTATGCCATCAAAATACTAGTAAGATATTATTGAGGAATCAATAGATGATTCTCAAAAGCTTTCTATTTCTAACATAGGGAACACTATAGACATTTCTTTGAAATTAGTGTTCCTACATAAAAGCTACCGATTTAAGTCAACAATACCCATACAAATAAAATATTTCACCATTTTGGAGCAATTTCTAATATGCAGGTTTTTCCCCTTGGTTCTTAAATGTATTCTCCATTTTTGTTTGGCCCAGTGTGATAGATTAACTTAGCTGGCAACCAGCCAAGGCACAGTCACTCGCAGCACCCCTCCTTCCTCCCCACCCAGGGAATCAGGGAGAGAATTGGAGAGGTAAAGATAAGGATCCAAACAAAAGTTCACTGAAGTCAATAAAAAGTTTTCTATGAACCAAAGAAGAATATTATGCTATTCACAGAAGTTTGCATATTTAATAAAATGTCAGCAGGATTAATGGGATCAACAAGTCTGCTCCTATAAAGACTTTGTCAGGTTATCATATCTGCTGCATGTCTACACAAGTAAAATAAGAGTGACTTGGTTTTGTGACTTGTTTTCTCCATATATTTCATTATTACATACACTCCATTCCTCTGAAATTTTGCATTGATTTAAGGTTTCATGACACATTTACAAAAGGAATTAGTCTCTCAAACACATTAATTACAACACAAAAAGAAAGTATGATATTTCATGTAGAATTGTTAATTACAAATCAATGAAACAAAAATACGTAACAAGAAGGAAAACATGACAATCTTCTTCAGAATGTTTGCACAATTTTTCACTAGAAGGAATAGGAAAGTAGGACTATTGTCAGGTTTAGAGTGCACCAAGGGTTAGCTTTCAGACTATTATACTTTAAGAGGGTGGAGGAAAAAGGAAGTTGGAATCAGAGGCACCAGACCAAATTATCTAAATAACCATTTTTTTCACCAGGCAGCAACACTACTGTCCTGGGTTTTAGCTGAAACAGAGCTGGATTTCTACCAAGAAGAACTGGATTTACAACAGACTGAAAACTGAATGCAAGTAATTAAATCATTGTTGTTGAATGCAAAGCTTACTTATTTTGAGAGAAAAAAATCATAACATACAGGTGATGATACATACATCATACATACATCATCATACATACATGATACATACATCATAACATACAGAAGATTATTCTTCCCTTCTTACCACTGATGAAACCTCAGTTGTCAGAAGGTCACTTCTCACAGCTTTTGTTATCACTTTTAAAAATATGATGTATATACACTTTTATGGAGCAGACAAATTGAGATTGTCCTAAGAAATTATAGTATTTCATTGAAAGTGTCCTGCTGATGTCTACAATATTTCAATATTTCAGACACAAGAAAAAATCAGCATCCAGCAATTTCAGAGATAATTACTGCACAGTGTCTTGCAGTTTGTGTGTAGGTAATCATAAATCTACCCATTAGCAAAATAAATAAACAATTTGGAAAATGTAAAAATTCAAAATCATGCTATTTTCTGTTAAAGATCTGACACTGCCTTTCAACATTAACATCCTCTCTCAGTACAACATATTGAAATATTATGTATTTTTCCTTCTTTAAGAGTTCTATATACACAAGGACACCTGTACTCCCCATTATTATGGTGGAAACACTCATATATCCAACAACAACAAACATTAAATATTCACTCACCAATTACAAGTGAAGCACAACATTAATTTGAAAACATCTGTGCCATGTACATTAAAATATTTTTTTGTTCGTAGTTTGTATTGTGCTTGTCTGACAGAACAGACTCACATTTTAACTAATGCTTTTATGTGTTCCTATAATGATACAAAAAAACACATAAAACCCAACAGAATACTTTACCAAATGTCTTCTCTCTCTCTACCTCATTTGGTAAGAAGATTAACTCCTAAAGTTTGCAGGAGTGTGGACAAATGGAACATGTGGAGGTCATTCTATCTGTAGAGGTTTCTATCTTCCTGTTCCTGTCTCCCACTAGTATACAAGTTGAATAGACCATGACTGGGGATCTCTGAAGGATGCTAATAATGGCTGAGCAGCCTTGTGGATTTCCCCTCCAATTTCATCATCAGAAAAAGACCAGACAGTGAGGACTTTCATGATTTACTGTTCTAGAACTCTATTACAAGATAATATTGAGATAGCTGACTTAATCCTGTCCATCAGATCATCAGAGTAGGGTTTGCTTTGGTTTTGATAGCTTCTCTGATCTACAAGGAGTGTTATAGAACATATATTTGGATAGGTATACATTCATAGAGTCAATATACAAAATACCATTACATTTATAAAATTTATTTAGACACATCCTATTTTTGCCAAGCCAATGCAGTTCATGGTGTGTATTATAAACAGATTAAGTGGTCTAGCTTTTTTCTACTTGCTCCATAGGCAGGGTACTTTTAATAAGTGATGAGCAATACTGTTAAGCTGAGTTTGTGCTACTAAATATTGTTCACCATATGCTTACTTGTGTACTGACTTGAAAATAAGGGGTCAAATAAACACTGTAATTTGTTTCAATGAATTAATTCCAAATCTATTTGGATCAGTCAGTATAAGAGCATGTGTATAAAAAGAAGCTCTTTGGAGGTGTATTTCAGCAGCTAAGTGTAGGTGGCACATGGTTTTTAAGGGATGAAAATTAACCTTGCCTTCTTTTTGAGTCCAGTATAGCCCTGATTACTTCAGACTCTCGCATACAGGAAAATTCATAGTTTCTAGCATCATAGATCTAAAAGGTACCTCAAATGCAAGTATGAGCTCTCTGCAATTGGTTCATATTTACTGCTTTGTCATGCTACCAGCTGTTAATCATCTTCAAATCCTGTTGGGTGAATGGCTTTTTAGGCTGCTGAACATTCTGCAGGATTAGGCTTATTGTTTTTTGACAATGAGCAATACTCACACATGTCTATTGACACATCATACTCTTTTATGCATTAAAGACCATCTGTCCATCCTTTTCATATTCCTAGTTCTTGAGCTTTGTCTGAATGTGAGACAGGGCAAACATAGTTCTGCCTTTTAACAATAGCTCTGTTGAAGATGATCACTAAAGTGTTTTAAACCTTTTAGGTATTACTATTAAGTGGATTTACATTGAATAGGTCTGCCTAATGGATCAGCTTATTGTATTCACTGACAAAGTCATCTGCATGAAGAAAATGCTATTAGCTGTACAGCATTCTAACTCTTCTCTGAAGAAGAGCCCTTCTTAGCAGTCTTTTATTCTCTTGATGTCAATTATAAATCATGAGTATTCTGACCTCTGCCACACATTAGCACTAAGAACTTTATAATGGTTAGCTTATAATTATGCTTCTTTGTTTTCCTTTTATTCTTAGTTAAAATTTAACATTATTTCAGATCATCTAATTCCCCAGGTAATCTATAAAGACTTTTATGTGGGAAAAATAATTTAGGAAAAAAAGAAAGGACATTACATATTTCTTGTGTGTGTCTTTCACCTTCTAAACACTCTTATCTCCATTAAAATATCTTTCAATGTATATTATCTAACCGATTTTATAATATCTCATTTATCTCTAATTTTCAATGACTCAAAAAAAAGTAAAAATAAAAGCTATCACAATAGCTTGATACCACCTGGCTGGCACTGTCTGATCTATAGGAGCTAGTAGGCTGCAGCTGAGATCAAGATCCTCAATTGGCAGGCCTGTCTCAAAGCCCGTGATGTAAATGAAACTTTTGTCCCCAGAATGGTTGATACCAGAATTTCAACAGGACTTAGGTTTCAAGCGTTTGGGATGTTCCCATTACCTACTCACAATAGCCTGTAATTGAGTCCCTGTTCCACATTCTATACAGTCATGACCCTGTATTCAAAGAGGTTGCTACTTTAATTTTGCTTTCTTCCAATGTTATACCTTTCTCTGAAGTATGAACCACTGTTCCTATATTCAGGAAGATCATTATTTTATATATAGTTAGAAAATATCCCAGATTACCTTGGGTACAGACATTATAAAAACTGAAAAAGTATTGAATGTAGAGAACTGGACATACTTCAGTACTTCAGATGGGTTAATTAAAGTGTCTTTACCGGAACACTAATCAGTTCAGCAGACCTGCCCTCTTTAACCCATGAAGCTGTTGGTAAATTACTTTGAAAATTAAACCAGAACCACTGCTCACTCAGAACTATTTTTGTGCCATGAACTGGTTGGGTGAAAGGATCCAGATTAAGGCTGTGTTTCAGGGCTGAGAAAAACAGTGTTAGTTTCAGGGATGCTGCTCAGTGTAAGGGAAGAACAGGCATTTATTTGTCCATAGTCTACTAGATGGAGTTGATACGAACATCTTGTCCTCCTGCCTCTCTTTCTGCGTCTTAAGTTGTGCACAAATAATTTAAAGCCAGATCCTAAAAAAACCCTAAACACATAACGAAAAATCATAACTCTGAGTGAGGGACCTAGATACCTCAATCAGATTAAATTCCCACTTAAAGAGCCCTTTGTTTTCAGCTGACCTGTGAAGCTGAATACCAACAGAAATCTTCACATACAGAAAGCAACTGCATAAGGCAGCCAGCAACTATTTGATGTAAAATGTGAAAATAATGTACAGTAGCATGTTTCATTTAAAAAACATAGGCTCCAGTTCCATACTTTCTCTCACCATACACACATCTCTCTAAAGAGATCTTGCTAGGTTTTTTAGAGGTAAACAGCTTCAATGGTGGATACAAGAAGTCCTTTACTGTAGCCCTGGCCAGAAAATTTGGAGATAGGTGTTTTGAGTCTCTGAAGGTCGAGTCAGGTGTTGATTAATACTTTTGCTGAGATATTTCTCATATCTTGGCTAAGCATGCTAAACTAATCCATGCAAGAAAAGAAGTATCAGTGTCACATTCCATTTTTTTAGTGAATCTAGTCTCAAAAAGTTCCGGATCTCAAATTCAAATCTTCTGCATACATAGAGAGATAGATAGATAGATAGATAGATAGATAGATAGATAGGTAGATAGACAGACAGACAGAGAGATGGTGACTATAATTGTGCTACAATGAAATAGTAATATTGTTGAAAGACAAACACTTTTTTTTTTCCTCAAAAAAAGATTTCAAGAAAATTTGTGAGCTAGGAACTCCATCTCCCATTCAGGTTACAACCAGCATTTAAAAAGACTGTTGAAATCCTTGTAATCTCTTAAAAGATTATCCTTATTGGGAGGAACCCAGATCCTTCTGAGGTATTTAAATGAAAGCTTCAGAGAGAAAATAGTTCTTGACAGAATACCCCCAAACCTGCTGCTGATTGCATGTACCTCCAGCACAGAGAAAAATTGATAGAGATTCTACGTCCAACACAAATCAAAGAGAGATATTCAACCAAAAATCTCTCATACTGCAGTGAGTCACTTTACCTCAAGAAGTGACTTGGTCTTCTCTGTAATGTGAGTAGGAAACAATCCTTATTTGAGACTAAGAAATCTTTCCCCCTTAAACTTTCATCAAACAAGACAGACACTGTCAAAAAGTTTCACTTTTGACAGATCAACTTTTACTGACATTCTGACCTTCTCTATTAATGCCCCCGCGCAAAAAAACCCCAGCATATTCTCCATCAGCTCTGTTGACTGTAATTTTCAAGTAGCTTCACATGAACTCTTACAGTAATGAACAGTAATTAACACATTCTCGTAACTCATCTTAGAATTTAATGTTGAACTCAGGCAAGCAGCAAGGACTATTAACTTTTATGAGTGTATAATGACAGAACAAAACCTCCAAATGTAAGTGACCTCCAAGATTTGTTTTGATTCCCAGACATTAAGAAATAAATAACTAGTTCATTATATCATGCGGGGAATTTATTTGGGCAAATAAACCAGGCTATGTTAATTAAAAGTAACATCCCAACTCTATAAAATTGGGCCTCAAGTATTATCCAACTTGTTTACTATCAAACTGGTAACAAAATTTTAAAATTCTGACTTCCCAACAGAAAAATGTCTTATGTGTACAGAAAACTCCCCCTTCTGCTTCTCCCTTAACCTTCTGTTACTTCCCTTGGACTAACGCCTTCTAACTCTGAAATACACTATGTGATTTAATTGTTCTAACATTAAAAAGAAATAGGATACCTTAGGCTAGATAAACTACCCAAACTTTTGCCTTTTAACAATCAAGACACCAGAAGAGACATTGTAAATTCCTGGTTATGTCAAAATAGAGAGGGATCACTCCAAATGTTATTTCATCTTAAAACAGGGAGAAAAATATTTTTACTTTCTCTTTGAGGATTAGTTTTGTACTGTCCTAGCTCCCTGAATCAGTGTGCTGGGTTGACCTTGGCTGGACACCAGGTGTCCATCAAGCTATTCTATCACTCCCCCTCCTCAACTGGACAGAGGGAAAAAAATACAATGAAAGGCTTATGGGTTGAGATAAGAACAGGGAGATCACTCAGCAATTATCATCATGGGCAAAAAACAGTCTTGACTTGGGGAAATTAGTTTCATTATTACCAGTCAAATCAGAGTAGGCTAATGAGAAACAAAAACCAAACCTTAAAACACCCCTACCTTCTTCCCAGGTGCAACTTCACTTCCAATTTCTCTATCTGGTGGGGGACGGGGAATGGGGGTTTCATCATTTTGTCACACATTATTTCTGCCGTTTCTTGCTTTTCAGGGGGTGCACTCCTCACACTCCACTGCTCCAGCATGGGGCTCCTCCCATGAGAGACAGTCCTTCTGTGAACTTCTCCAATGTGGGTCCTTCCAATGGGCTGTAGTTCTCCATGCACTGTTCCAGCATGGGTCCTTCCTATGGGGTGCAGTCCTTCAGGAACAGACTGCTCCAGCATGGGTCCCCCACGGCATCACAAGTCCTGCCAGCAAACCTGCTCCAGTGTGGGCTCCTCTCTTCACGGGACCACAGGTCCTGCCAGGAGCCTGCTCCAGCGTGGGCTTCCCACGGGGTCACAGCCTCCTTCTGGCATCCACCTGCTCTGGGGTGGGGTCCTTCACAGGCTGCTGGTGGACATCTGCTTCACCATGGACCTCAATGGAATGCAGGGGGACAGCCTGCTGCCTCAACACGGGCTGAAGGGGAATCTCTGCTATGATGCCTGGAGCACCTCCTCCCCTTCCTTCTTCACTGACCTTGGTGTCTGCAGAGTTGTTGCTCTCACATTTTCTCACTCCTCTCATCCAGCTGCTGTTGTGTAGCAGTTTTTTCCTGTTCATAAGTATGTTATCACAGAGGCACTACCACTGTCACTGATGGGCTCAGCCTTGGCCAGTGACGGGTCTGTCTCAGAGCTGGCTGGCATTGGTTATGTTGCACATAGGGGAAGCTTCTGGCACCTTCTCACAGAAGCCACCTCTGTAGCCTTCCTGCTACCAAAACCTGGCCACAGAAACCCAATACAATCCATTTATCACACTGTCAGACAAGTGTGAGAGACAGGAGAAAGGAGGCAATAGAAGTGCAAGCCTGATAGAAGTGGAGAGTGAAAAGTGATGCTCCCTGGAGTGGTAACTCATTATTAAATTCACAAAGGCATAATGCAAAATGTGACTTTTGAGATACATGGGATAAGTAATGTGCTGGAGGTATTTACCCATCTCATTTGTCTGTGAGAAAGGGGACAGCTAATTTTGTCTGAATATCTAAATTTTAGAAGCCTAAAGTTGCAGTTCAATAACAGAAATCCTGCCCAGGTTTGCTGGACTGCTTATTGTCAGAAGTACTGATCAGAATCACCTGTTCCTTAGCTTATTATATACATATTAAAACTCCGTATTTCTACATTTGTTTCAAGTAATCTTTTTCATTGAAACTGAATAATTAAAACTATAGGCTATAGACTACCTGGAACCACAGCACAAAACTCTGATTTTATGAATTTAGGTTTTTTGAATAGAGCTTCTGGTCATCAAGACGACCTGAAAATCCATTATATTTCAGTCACTCACAGTGTGCCTGCTATATAAGTATGATTATATGCATAAACTGTATGAGAAAAGGAATCTTAATTTAAAACATTATTGATCAGTTGATGTATGTTTGGATAGTGGTGCTCTAGAAATAATTCCTTCAAAATAATGCACAGCTTTCTTGTTGAATTTATTTTCTTTTCCTTGCTTTCTTTTTAGAAAGCTCTAGTGTGGTAAAAATTCCCACAGGGGGCTTTTATTTTACTTTTTTCTCTTTTTCAATGAAATAATTCATTTCCATTTTCTCCCCAAAACTTACTTTTGCTGACAGGCTTTTTTTTGTGTGTGTGTGTTTTCCAAACACAAAACTAAAAACTCTGGCCCCAGAAGCCAGCTTGTGCACGCTTCACTTCACCTGTGTTGTTGGTTCTGCCTCCACAGGCCTCAGCGGGCCAGGTGGAGGTGGAGGCTGCTCCACGGGTGCCTCAGCACAAGCGGGGCATGAGGAGCAATGGCCACTTCACAGCCTCCATAAGCAGCTGCAGCACTGTCATCCTGCCTCTGTGAGGTGTTTTCTGAAGCTATAATGGCCTCTGGGCTCTCAAAAGTCTTCCCGTGTCTCCAAGATGTCTTCCAGGGACCAAGACAGGTGTTAACTTTTTGTGAGGAGATGGAGACTGTGCTGCTGAGGTGAAGAAGCACACGGGTCCCTGTGTCCATGAGGAGGAAGAGATGACTGCTAATGCCTGTCCAGCCATAGGCTGCATATTGCTGGAGAGTTTGATAGTGCTCAGGTAAGGCCTTGGACTCTGAGGCTACGAGCCTTTCCCTGTGGGCCAGCCATGGTGGGAGGGGTGAGAGGTGCCTGGGCTGCAGCGCGGGGCCTGGCTCTGGCTCCGCAGCTGCCGAGCCTGCGTGGAACCACTGCACCCCCCAGCCAGGGTACTGCTGACCGAGGGGGCTGTGAGGGTGATTTTCACCTCCGTTGGTTTATGAGCTGACTTTACCCCAGTGTCTGAGAAGATTATGAATTGCAGTTTGTTTGTTTGTTTCTTTCTGTGTTTGTTTTTTACCCCTACTTGTTAATTTCATTCTCCCATGTTCCTTAATGTGACTTTTCCATTTTGCACTAAGTGTTTCTGACGATATGACATTCACAGCTTCCCTTGTGAGAACAACTCCATTTAGGACAATTATTTTGGCATTATAGGTGCATTGCTAATGGTAATAAAGTGTGAACTTTCTAGGTCTTTACATTTCTGCCAGTAATTTCTGCTTGAGAGTTTATTGCAGAAGGGAATAGAGGCTCCTGCCTCTTTTTTTTTCTGCCTCACCCCACTGTTTCAGATCCTAACTCTGAAACAACAGCTGATTTGTTTAGCCTGGAGAAAAGGAGGCTGAGGGGAGACCTTATCGCTCTCTCCAACTACTTGAAAGGAGATTGTAGAAACGTAGATGTCGATCTCTTCTCCCAAGTAACAACTGATAGGACAAGAGGAAATGGGCTCAGGTCGCGCCAGGGGAGGTTTGGATTGGATATTAGGGAAAAATTATTCACCTAAAGAGTTTTCAAACATTGGAACAGGCTGCTCAGGGCAGTGGCTGAGTTACCAGTCCTGGAGGTATTTAAAAGATGTGTAGGTGTGTTGCTTAGGGACATGGTTTAGAGGTGGACTTGGCAGTGTTAGGTTTATGGTTGGCGTGATCAGATGACCTTAAAGGTTTTTTCCAACCGAAACAGTTCTATGATTCTATGAAATGTGTTTTGTGCAACATTTTTTAGTATAAACATTTCACTTCTATGGGTTCTTCACATACAGTAATGTATCCCATTTTTTTTGCCAGATGAGCTAAAAAATCTTCATCCAGCAATTGCTACTGGTTTTGCTTCAGTTCAGGTAAAACTACTTGAAGTTAGTGGGAGATTTACATAAGTAAGGACTGACTATAATTGAGCAAGGGCCTGAGAGATTAACCCTTAATGAGATTGAAATAACTGTTCTTTAGCATTTTTACTAACTTTTACAGTCATAATTTTTGTTGTACTTCTCCAACATGACAATTATATTCTCATCTTAGTACCAGGCACTCATATATAACCTATGGGGTTTCAAAGCAATCTCATACCAAATCCACATTACTTTATCTTCCTTAATGTATTCCAGTGTAGTTCTGAGTAATCAAAATCTCCTACACGTATTTACCCAAGGTTCTCTTATGTTTTATATTTTATCACAGAATCACAGAATCACAGAAT